>NC_053024.1:117049265-117207458 GCF_003073215.2 Triticum urartu
GAATTCATAATCCTTATCAGTAACAAAGATAGGAGAAGTAGCAAACTTAGGATCATACTTCATTCTTGCTATCATAGACTTTTCCTTCAGCTTACTCAATAGTTTCTTAACATCATCTCTATCATTACAAGCAAGAAATTCTCTAGCAATCTCCCCATCCATAACATAACCCTCGGGTATTTTAGGCATTTCAACTCTAGTAGGAGAGCTAAGCATAATTGGTGAATCATAATTTTCATCAGTTTCAGCATTCTCAAGTTATTTAGCTTTAGCAAGTTATTCATCAAGAAATTCACCTAGTGGCACAGTTTTATTAAGCAGAGTACTAGCATCATCACAAGTTTCATTCATAGCAGAAGTAGCATCATCAATTACTTGCGACATATCATATTCAATAGCAGGTGGTAGTATCACAAGCCTACTCAAAATAGAAGGTGAATCAAGTGCGAAGCTAAATGGCAGTTCCTTACATCCTCTCGTCTTAGAGGGTACGATCTTGGTCTTCGCATCTTTCAGATTCTTCATAGTGATCAACAGATATAATTTCCAAGTGACTCAACAAATACAGCTATGCTCCCCGGCAACGGCGCCAAAAAAGGTCTTGATAACCCACAAGTATAATGGATCACGATAGTCTTCGAGGGTAGTATTTCACCCAAATTTATTGATTCGACACAAGGGGAGTCAAAGAATATTTATGAGTATTAGCAGTTGAGTTGTCAATTCAACCACACTTGGAAAACTAAATATCTGCAGCAAAGTGTTTAGTAGCATAATAGTATGATAATTTGGTGGTAATAGTAATAGGAACGGTAACATTAGCAGTTTTGTAGTGATTGTAATAGCAGCAGCAGTGAAAGTAACTTAGCAAAGATCAATATGCGAAAAGCATACGCATTCGATCATTGATGGATATTTTTGTTGCATGACATTCATCATATAACAGTCACAAGCTAGAGCGATACACAATAGCTCCAATTCATCAATTCAATGTAGGCATGTATTTCGTATATAGTCATACGTGCTTATAATAAGAACTTGCATGACATCTTTTGTCCCACCCTCCCATGACAACGAGGTCCAAAGGGAAACTAAGGGATATTAAGGCCTCCTTTCAATAGAGAATCAAGACAAAGCATTAACACATGGTGAATACATGAGCTCCTCGAATTATGGTCATCCCCGGAGAGTATCCCAACTATTGTCACCTTGGCTTCTACGGATCAGAACAATAACAAGTGCGTATAACTAGCAGATAGGATCAAGAACTCAAATATATTCATGAAAACATAGAGGGTTCATATCTGAAATCATGTCAGTCGTACCCTAGTGACAAGCATCAAGCATAGCAAAGTTATAGCAACATCAATCTCAGAACATAGTGGATACTAGGGATCAAGCCCTAACAAATTGACTCGATTACATGACAAATCTCATCCAACTCCATCACCGTCCAACAAGCCTATGAAGGAATTACTCACTCCTGGTGGTGAGCATCATGGAATTGTTGATGGAGAAGGGTTGGTGATGATGATGGCGATGAATCCCCCTCTTTGGAGCCCGGAACGGACTCCAGATCAGCCCTCCCGATGAAGAACAGGAGGTGGCAATGGCTCTGTATCGTAAAACACGACGAAACTTCTTCTCTTTTTTTCTCAGGGAGACGGTATTTATGGAGTTGAGATTAGGGTCAGCGGAGCCTCGCCCCACAAGGTAACAGGGTGTGCCCTATTGCCTTGTGGGCAACAGGTGGCCCCCCTCTGGTGGATCTTCGCTCCAGTATTTTTCATATATTCCATAAAGAATCTCCAAAAAGTTTTGTCTAATTCCGAGAACTTTTATTTCTGCATAAAGAACAACATCATGGTAGTTTTGCCAAAAACAACGTCAGTCCGGGTTAGTTTCATTCAAATCATGCAAATTAGAGTCCAAAACAAAAGCAGAAGTGTTTGGAAGATTAGATACGACGGAGACATATCATAAGCGCAGAGATTCGGGCCCCTATCAGGGACCGGGTCGTGACAACCGACTACAACTTCCTGAGTCCAATAAAATTCACCCTGTCGTGCATGTATTGCTGTCGAAACTGGCCAAACCTCCAGAGGGACGGGTGCCTACATCAGATTCGTTGCAGTATGCTCATGTGTGCCCTGTCGCTGGTACGATTTGGAGGATGCACGAGGAAGCAGTTGAAGGTGGCCTGGAGCGGACTCCAGATGACAATGGCCACTTGGGAATGGGAAAGTGTGCTGTCTGAATTGTCCACGACTTGAGGACAAACCGTTTGCAAGAGGAGGGGAGTGCCATGACCCAGTGGGTCGTTGGGTTGTGCGAGTGTGGGTCGTGCCGTCCCCGACCCGTGTTGTATGGTATTTAGTTTGTTGTGTCGTGTGAGTGGGGATCAATGCATTGTAATGACTGAACCCCTCCTATCTCTCGGATCTGTATCTTCTTCCTCCCCATGTTAGCTCCTCTCTCTCTCTCTCTCTCTCTCTCTGAACCTCCATGTAGTTCTCTCAAACTCATATCCTCGTCATAGCAGGGAATGTTAGCATGCAATTAATACTCCTTTTCGGTTTATAAGTCTCAATTACACTACTCCATGTACTGTATGGAGAAAAAACTCACCAATCCATGTACTATAAGTTCTTGGTCATTTAGTGGTCATGCATGCATGTTGTGTAATTAATGCATCGGTATACACATTTTTTGAGAAAAATGAGAGTATTACTTAAGTACTTTTGCAAACTACGGAATTAATTCCACCATTCATCATCTACCTTGATTGAAGAGATTTTCAAATTAAGTCTTATAAATCGGAAAGAAGGGGGTATTAGGCTGGTCGTAATGGTAGTATCATAGCTAGTATCATACATGCCAACTAGACAATTTTGATGAGGTGTCATAGCATTAAATGAAGAAAGAGATGATGGAATATCATATCATGATACCGTATTATAATAAATGCTATGCTACTTTGTGTTATGCATGACAATAAATAGAGTATTATATAATACTAATATATGATACTATGCATTAGAGAGGTAGTATCATATATTAGTATATGATACTCCCCATTACAACCAGCCTTATATCTAATATAGGCGTCGGTGTTATCTATATAATTAATATCCTACATATACCAACATACAATTGATGTCTTATTTAATACGATTAATTGCACGCTAAACATACTGGGCGCGGATAAACACACTGCGCCCAGCAGTAAAAAAAGAGTTGCATGCGATTGTTGCGGAGAGGCTCTAAGATTGGCGGCAAGCAGTTGCTGACGAAAACTGAGCCCGATGATCTCGCATGCCTATGTGGCCGCAGCCGTTCAATTTGGCCAGGCCAGCGGTTGTTGCTCCTGGTATCGTGGCTCTTTTTCTCCTGCAACCTCGGAGGAGAAGAGAGAGACATCGAGCTTGTGTGTCATGTCAAAGCGGAGCGAGGATTAGGGCGGCAAATTAGGCGAGGAAAAAGAAACAAGATACGATCCCGGCCATCATCTCATCTCATCTCATCTCCCTCCTCTCCTCTCTCTCCGTGTCTAGTGAGTCTAGATCTCCCGCTCCCGAGTCCCCCGCGCCTGGCACCACTCGCCACTCGCTCGCACACTCTTCCCGGCTCCCGCGCACCTATATATACCCCGCGCATTGCGCCTCCGCCCCACACACAGCCGCGGGTTTCTTGATCCGGTAGGCTGCGCGGACCGTGCTGCGCCCGCGCCGCGTTAGCGCTAGTCCCTTGTCCCCTGCCTCCTCGGGTTGCGGCACCGCCGGCCGCGCGCGCGTCCCCGGCCGGCCTCATCTCCCCTCTCCGGCCGGTCGTTCTGTTGCGCCTCTGCTGGCCGCGCTCTCTCCCGTCCCGGCCATGGGTCCGTGATGCGGTCCCATACATTTGGTGGTGTGGTGGCTTCTCGCGTTCCGTGAGGCGCACGCGGGGACGGGAGGAGGAGCCGGGCGCTCGGTTGGCTCGGCGCGGCGAGATGGTGCAGGAGCCGAGCAACAGCAGCAGCCACCACCTGCAGCAGCAGCTGGCCAAGTACGGCGGCGGGACCGGGACCGGCAACGGCAACGGCGCGGCCACCGGCGTGGCGCGGGCGTCGAGGAAGAACAAGCCCAAGAAGATCCCGCAGCGCGGCCTCGGCGTGGCGCAGCTCGAGAAGCTCCGCATCGAGGAGCAGAAGAAGATGGGAGGAGGCCCCTCCGCGGCCACGCCGTCGTCGCACGCGCTCAACGGCGGGGCCCTATGCCACCTCCCCACGCCCGCGCTGCTCCATCATCCGCCGCCGGCGCCCCCGCTCAGCGCCCTGTCGAGGCCGGCCGCCGCGGAGCACTGCGGCTTCCCGCCGGCGCTCTGGAGCCCGGCGGATCCGGCGAAGCACCCCTACAAGAGAAGCCTGTGCCCGCAGCCTCCACTCCCAATGGTACGTGCCTGCCCTCCCCACGGGCCGCAGCCTCCACTCCACGTCACGGCACGGCGTATGCATGTACTATGCACGAACGAAGTCTCAAACTTACGCAAATCTTTCGCCGACCAGGTGAGCACGGGCCTGTCCCTGACGGCGCCGTCGAGCCACCCAACAGAGCCCCCTTCAAACCAAATGTACAGCAGCAGCAGGAGGAGCAGCGCGGCGGCGCCGGCGCCGACGGAAGACGAGAGGGTACGTATATATCTCTCACGCCGCTCCCGTGATGAACTTGAACTTGCCTGTGATGGATGGTCGCTAAATGTGGATTCGGGTAGAGTGTAGGAACCGGCCGGCGTGGATAGGTCCTGGCCCTTCATGTTCGAGGGGATGACCCCATTCACGACGACGAGCAAAGCCTTCCCCCCTCCTCCGTTGCCGCCGTTCGCCGTCAGGACGGCGAGCGATTCCGGGATGGCCGATGTCACTCCTGACCTGAGCAGATACGAGTTCAGAGCGACCAATTATTTCAGGTAGATTGCAGTTTTAGCTCACCGTCTCAGTTTTATCAAAGTTTAAATTCCTGCCTCTGTTTGCTCCTCATATTCCGGGCAAGTTGTTTCACTGCATTGTTATTTCCAGAATGGTAGTAACTGTTCTTGTAACTTGTATCCTGCAGTTACTCCTATCCATCCCAATTACCACTAAAAATTACAGCTTCATTCCGTGTTGAATTTACCTGATAAAAAGCTAAGAAACGCATAACATGTTTATCATATATATATTTATTACCATGAAGAAAGTATTAGTACATTTTGGCACAATTTGTTTTGATACCAACCTAGTGTTCTTGGAGTATATAGTCTGTTTGTTTCTCACCTTCATCTGTGCGGTGCAGCAGTGCAAGTGCGTACCCAAGTTGTTCAGACTGGACACCACCGGAGTTCGGTCACGGCAAGGATGCCGGCCGTAGCAGAAACGCCGGCTTGCTCACCCTGAGCTCCCGGCCTCCACACCTCATGAAGCAGCCTCATGTGGTGCCATCAATGCACATCCCGGAGTACAGCGACTTCAGTGCCAGCGCGATGCCACCCCAGGCAAGTGAAACGCCATGCTCTTCTGAACCCTGTAAATTGTGTGAGCTAGATTTGACTCCAACTGATGAAATCTTTCTGATCAGCTGGGGAGCGTTTCAGCTTCGTCATCATCGTCGTCCCTGCCATTCTACAACTTCCTCCCGATCGGGCCGGTCCACCGGGAGAGAGCCCCGAGCGAGCGGAGGGCCGACGTGTCGGAAGGGGAAATCGACTTGGAGCTGAAGCTATGGAAGGGCTGATCAAATCTGCAATGAACATTTAGGAGGTTGTGGAGAAAGCTAAGAGAGACAGATGTGTTCAAGTAGTAACATCAGATTGTATCAAACAGCTGCTTTCTAGGAGATGTTTTCACTGTCAATAAGTCTTCTGGTGACATGGTTAATTTACCTAGCAACTAGTAGTATGTTATTTCTGACGAAGTGAAGTAGAGCAGCAGTGTGCATGATGGAAGCAGGAAGCTTTTATGTATGGTCCAGGTAAGCTGGTGCCAAATGTAGCAGAAACTCAACAGAAAAGTGTGAGATGGGTAGATGTTGCCGGCAGCGGAAAGGAGAGCATGTGCAAAGGATGGGCATCACTTCACAGCTAGCTGCTTGTGGGGCCTCTCCCGTGCAGATCTAGCAAGTGTCACAATGAAATTTTTCTCACTACACACATGACAAAGCGGTGTGCCAAGAAATGCTACTCCATAAATCATCATACCAAGAGCAAAATGCAGATTAGATTCCACCGTGGTTTTCGATTTCAGTTTCAGAAAAGTTTCAGCACCAACCGAAATCACCGAAATTCAGTGAATTTCAGTGATTTCGGTTTGCGTTTCGGCCGGGCCAAAATATTCACTTGAATCCAATTAAAATTTTGAAACTTATGAAAATATTTGAATTCTTGTGTACTACTGAAATTGCTAATATTTTGGCCAGAACATACATATTTCAGTGCCAGCTGATGAATTTCATCAAAATCTCACTGAAAGTGAAAGCCATGAATTCCACCAATGGATAAAATAGGTTAATCTCAGCTCATTTCTAGCATGTAGCTCCCAATATCCTCCATATAACACACAGAAACGCTACACCCAGATGGGACCTTAAAGATAGATTCAGGGATACACAATGCACACCATGGATATGAACACAATAAACACCTCGAAGTCTAGACATATAAATTACAATGAGTCAAAAATCACGACAGGATCAAACACAAATGTGCGTGCAGAAGCATGAGCCTATGACCAGCCGAAGACGAAGTCAAGGACGTAGACGACGGCGAGTGTCAGAGGGTACAGCAGGTACGCCACCAGGCAGGTCCAGAGCGGGAAGCTGGTCCGGAAGCTTGTGAAGAGGCCCATGATGACACAGACGAGCAGGATGACGAGCACCTCCGAGGAGAAGTCCCACGTCAGCTCCCTGAAGTAGATGAGCGCTAAGAACACGCCCAGGCACAGTGTGTTGTTCATGGTCACACCGCCGTACACCTGCAAGCGAATTTGTCGTTAAGTTTACCGAAGGATGCTTACAAGCTAAGGAGTTTTACTGTGTCTTGCAGTGATGTACCTCCGAGAAAGTAAGGGAGCAAGTCCTCTGCTTCTTCCTGCTGGCGAAGATGATGGCCGAGACAGCCTCGCTGGAATTGGTTGCCAGCGGGAGGCCGATGAACGAGACAAAGAAGGACGGGATGTGTGTGGCGTTAGAGAAGTTGTGGACAGCATCAACGAGCGGGTCTGCAAATGCGGCACAAATGGTAGCACCGAGAATCAGGTACCCCACGGCTTTGGCAATGCACCAGCCAGGGTTCTCGACGCTCTCCACTGCCTCGTCAGATCTGTCGACCAACTGGTCATGCTCCTCCCTGGTTCTCTGCAGAATTCAGACAACTCGGTAAGTGTCCACCTCTTTGATGTCCATGTTATGCTACTATATAAAGTTTTTTTTTGTGTTTCCCTGAAAATGTGTGCTCTGTATCGTTAATCCACTTCTGAGCCCAGGCTCAGCTGCACCCGTGCTGACGGAAAAAACTCAAAACAAGGCTCTGTATCTATTTCTGTTTACAGGGATCGGAAGTAAATAAACTTACAGCGTGGTAGTCGTTGACAAACTTATTAGAGTAGGCACCACTAGCCGCCACTTTTTGCTTCGCCTCATTAAGCCATGTTTTCATTCCCGCGACAAACTCATCCTCCTCCACAGTGTCATTGCCTGAAGTATCAAAGTCGTCCATGATCTTATCGACTGCATCATTCTTGTCAAAGTCAATCTCATCAAAGTTGATCCCGATAATAAGCGCATGTAGCTCTGCTCGTGACAGGTTACGGCTGTCATCATTGTCAATCTTGTGGAACAGCCTGGGGGTGAGCATAGACAAGGTTTCATATATCATGCTCATGAATGCTGTGTTGTTTGAATGTCGAAAATAGTTATATACTTTAAGAAACTCACTTTCTTATGACGTTTTCATTAGGTGAGCCGTCATCGTTAAGCATCCGGCCCAGTGCTTGCTTTTGGGCATGCTGTAGGATCCCAGAGATCACATGTTTGTGCTTTGCGTATGCGAGCTTCCTCTTCTGAACCCAAGGCTGGAAAACCTGATGCAAAATGTTGAATCTAACACTGTCAAAATTTATTCTAATCTTGCCACCATTTGCAGCCTCCTAAAAACGAAACTGCCTGAATTTTTACCTGATACAGGCAGTAGGCGAGTACAAGTGAGAACGATGCAATTAGGGCCAGCAAGATGGCCAGGCGCTCCCCATGGTGAGTATACAACATTTTCGGGAACTGAGCAATGACAAAGGGAATAACAGAAATGGCCATGATTCGTGCTGCATAGCTGGTCTGCACATCAGTTGTAATGCCAGAGCCTGCAAAAGGGTGCGGTCATATCAACATTGTTAAATAATTGAGACAAAAACTGACCAAGCATGAGAAATCTGCCAGACTGCAGTAACAACAACATGCATACAGGGCGACAACTTACCACTCAAGCTGAAGCCCTTAGTGTCAGTTGAATCAATAGCAACACCGTCTTCCCCAACATCACACTTGCCAACAACAACACAAGTTCCCCAAAGCAGGGTGAGAAGAAAGACGGTCGAACCAGCAAGCAGCCCCATCCCAATGAGGACCTGACTTTGTGCGGTCTCTTTAGTCCCAGAGAGACCAGATACTGTTAACAGAACAGAACAAACAGATCAGAATTATGTGTGAACGTGTGCATTAAGCACGTTCTGCATAGAGCTGAATAATCATAGAGCAGTAAAATTAAATAGTTTCATGACACTAGCATATGGACCATCATAACTCTGCTGTGAGCAGAGCATCAGAAACAGTAAATGATGTTTCCATCACACAAAAATGTTTTCTACCACTTAAAACACAAGAAGAAAAAGTTACTACAGTAAGCTAGTCTTTGAAGTGAACACAGAAGTACACAATTTATTAAGAGAGACCAGAAGAAAAAGAAACAGAATGAGGCTTAAATGTTAATGATGTTGAATTTAGAAGTGACCAAATATACTAGTTATGTGGATCACATTGATAATAATGTAGTAAATTGGCAGCTGTGATATTATGTTATATAAAGCATGTTGTGTGCTTGTTTAAAATCTGTTTTCATGTCTTTGTAATAGCCTTAATAACGTACTCCCTCGGTCCGAAAAAGCTTGTCCCTCAAATGAATGTATCTAGCACCAAGTTAGTGCTAGATACATTCATTTGAGGGACAAGCTTGGGACAAGTTTTTTTGGACAGAGGGAGTATATAACAACTTATTATTCTTAATTTTGAGCAATTACTACATAAGCAAAATTGTTTCACCAGGGAACTTCGCCTTTGATAAATTAGGTCCTTTCTGATACATGATGTGTTATTGTCGGTAACCAAGATATCACGTGAGGATTAAGGTAATGCATCATGAACCCGGTAATAAAATTTTATAAGTGGTCTGTCTGATGCTAATTTCAGAAGCAGTGTACCAAAAGGCAATTTTCAACGAATTCCAACTGCAAATTAAAAACTCGTCGGGATGTAAAATTCTAAGGAAAAATAAGAGGGGCGCACAAGAAACCCACAAGGTGCCAAAAATGCATTGCAACTCAAAACCTACAGACAAAAAATCGTGCTGTGGAAAATGGTATGCACTCATCAGGAAGATGGATAATATTAATAATAAGCTCATTTATAATAATTTTCTGGTAAAAATAATAATTTGTTTATCGTTGCTTCGAAAATGCATCAACAATTCATCTAGATGATCCACATGATGTACCATCCCACAATATCACGAAACAATTAACTGTAAGATGTTAGCTGACTAACTGACCGACTAATAGAACACCTTTCGCATATACTAGTGATGATACATACACCTACCCATCACCAAGACACCGAAGACTGATCAGCGAACTAATTGGCGATATGGTTCCTTTTTCCCACAATATTTCAAAAGCTATTGTCAAAGAATCACTGTTATTACCATACAAAAATACTGATCAAAGGCAATAAAACCCCACAAAATTAGAGAGAAAAGCAGCTCGAAGCCATCGGCCAATCCTTTATGTGCAGTGGACAAAGAAAAGGTAAATTATGCAGACAAGATAACAAGAAAAGATCAAGAACAGAAAGTGGGGAAAGTCAAAAGGCCAGCGACGACAGGTACTGGTGAAAGTTAAATATAAGCTAATAAACCGACGGATTCCAGAGAAAGCAGGGCATAATTTGCAAACACTGTTTGTCCGTAGGCTTGGGTGGTTGGTTGGGGCTTAAGTTTGGTTATTATAAATTACCAATTGAAAGGACTCCAAATAGATGCGTCAAATAGGCTACTTTTGGGTTAATCCATACATGTGCCAACGAAAAGAACAAGCTGATGAGATCAGCAAGAGAAATCGGGCTACTGCACAAGCCGCCCAAGGTCTACCAATGGGGGTCATACAGCTTATCATGCTCTGATCCAATCAGATCAAACCAGATGGTTCAGATCTGAAACAAATCAAGAACCGAGGAGCGCGAACATAAACGGGAGGAATTGCTTTTTACTCTTCAATCTGTTCTCAACAAGGATTTACTCTTCCGGTAAAATACCACTACTATTTCTAAAGATCAGCTCGGTAGTTGCTTGAAGAGCAAATCATTCTGTCCTTGGGAGCGAGCTAGTTGCTTTTTGGGGAACACACGTAAGAATTGCTTTATGAAGCCGTAGGCTTGAACGAGCTGCGAAGGTAGAATTTAAGCAAGGAAGCAGGGCGAGCGTACCGAGCACGAGGAGCGCGTCGGGGAGGGCGCCGAGGATGGGGAGGAGGAGGCCGCCGACGAGGCCAGGGCCCATGATCTCCAGCAGCAGCTCACTGCCGGCCGACAGGAACGTGGCCGCCTTGAACATGAGGAACCCGTAGGTGAGCACCAGGAACATGTTCCCGAACACGGTGGTGGTGCACGGGAGGAAGCCGTACGTCTGCTCGCACTCCTCGGCCGCGGCGGTGGCCGGCGAGGAGGAGTTGAGGCGGATGGCGGCCGAGGACAGCGGAGACGCGAGGACGGAGGAGGACGGGGTGGCCGGCATGCCGTCGGAGATGAGGCGGCCATAGGCGGCGACGGCGAGGAGGGAGACGAGGAAGGGGACGAGCGGGAAGGAGCGGCGCGGCCGGCGAATCGCCATTGCGACGGGGGTGGTGGGGGCGGGAGCGGGGCGGAGCGCGGTAGTGCTGGGGACTGCGGGTGGGTGCGCGTAGCCTTATATGGTGCGATCCGAGAGATATTTCAAAATTTTATTTTATTTCACCTTTTAGGAAGTTTCTATTTCTTTTTTTTCCTTCCCTTTTGGGATCCATGTGGCGGGAATAGAAGGGGCTGCTCGGGCCGGGAAGAGGCGGATCCTTCATCAAAGAATCCAACGCCATGATGCTATGGCAAGTTAAACCAAGCTAAAAGGTAAATATATTCCTTTATTAGGCAGTATTTTTGGAACTGTAAATATTCTTTCCTTAGCCGTAGTGTGCATCGAGCTGTTGTTACTGTTTTTTCCCAGTAATGTTAAATGGGGAACGTTTCTGGGAGGAGGTCTCACAGAACGTTCCCGCGCCGTCTGATAAAAATCATGCGGTGGCAGTTTTCTAGCGAAAAATGTCTATAATATACCAAAAACTTGCATTCTCTTATGAAGAAGATGTCATCCTTGTATAACTAAAATTGTTAATGAAAATGTTCACAAATGCCATACTTTTTAGTAAGTTAACCAAAAACACTTAAAATCACAAATGTTTTGGGGGGAATGCAACCCCCCAGCCCCCAAATCGACCACTGCCAATAATCTTGTCACGTCAACACACCGCTCCTTCTTCCCACCCTGTCTTTGTTTCTAAAATCGATTGCATTTAACCTATATTTTAAAATATAAAGCTCCAACATATGTCCTTACTCTTGCCATGATATGTTAGTAATGAAACAAAAGTAGAGATATGTTGTTCAACAATTTATTTTCTTGGACAAACGTCTTGATAGAACATGGGTATGCTTGAATCCAAATGTAGCGTTGAACATGAGGATTGTTACAGACACAATGATGTTATTCTCCAACTCGCAAAAAACAAAAAGATTGAACTCTTCGACCCTTAGTACAAGCAAATTTTTTATATAGAACATGTAGCAATATATCAACTTGACAATAACACACCTGACTCGGCATAAAATTTGACAAAATGAGGCCCCGAGGGGATTATTATCTGGTTATGTACCTCATTAACCGTTTGATAGACAGTTGTAGAAGGTCATGTAAACCACAACTGCGATTACAAAAATGATACTAGTGGTAATCAGTAATGGTCTCCTCGCAAAAAAAAAAACAGTAATGGTCGTGCAGACCACCAACTCCACGCAAGCATTTTGGTCGCATCGCAAGTGCCAATGCAAACTGAGCACTTGCCGGATCAATCCTCTTGCAGCTGATTGGTCCAACGCGCCTGCATGTGAGATCACAAGTTCATTAAAAAAAAGCTCAGGTAGATCTGCTTGGCTACGGGTGATCCGATCCTTATACGTAGATCTACCGGCCAACATCAAGGCGGACCAACTTTTGTGTTTAGATGGTTAACCTCCAACTGCGACCCGTAAATTTTCTCCCGCGTCTGTTCCAAACTGTTCGTGGACAGTGGGACCAGTCAGCGAACACGAATGCGGAAAGCCATTATCCAACAGTAGCCGCATACATCTTGACAATAGTACGAATCAACTAGACGAATTTTGATATAAACACGACGGATTTCATTAAAACTAGAATAATTTGTACATAAAACCAGACGATATTTTACCCGATGAACTAAAACCCTTAAAATAAAACTCTAAACTGTCCTATATTTGACGGTGACCTCGTAGGCCATGTCAGGCTGGCCGGCGGCTCCTACGCCGTCATCGTCACCCGATACGTCGTGATCATCGGGCTTCGGGCGGCAGAAGATGGCTGCGTCGCGGCAGGGCTTCCTGACGGCCGTCTGACGCTTGCGGATGATCCTCTCCGCTTCCTCCTGCGCCGTGCACAGTGCGGCCGCGGCCACTAAGGACATGGGTTGTGGGAGAGGGCGGCGGTCATTGGAGGAGGCATCGTTGGCGGCGTCAATCTCGCTGAGAGACCATTCCTCGTCATACCTGGTCATCTCCCTGTCGAGGCGGCGGAGACGATGCTTGGCTATCTTCGACGTCGTCACGGAGCAGTCCAGGAACCAGGCGTACGCCAAGTCTAGGTCCGCTGCTATGTGTGGCGGCGGGACGGCGGAGTCCGCGTACTTGGACCAACGCCGACGTTGCGCCTGTCCCGCGGGACTGCTCCCTATCGGCGTACTCCTGCGCCGTCATGGCACTCTGGGACGAGCTACCGCCGCCCCCGCCATTGCCGAGGTAGTGGAGAATGGACCGCACGCCTTCGGCAGGGGCGGCGGCGCGTGGCACTCTTCCTTGATGACGCGCCGAGGTGGCGGAGAGAGCCGCTCCTCCTTGACGCGCCGGGGCAGCGGCGAGAGCCGTTCTTCCTTCACGCGACGTCTGATTTGGATGCCCCGGTTGCGCGGCGATGGGCGCGGAGGGGATGCCGACTCCCGCTTCATGGGAAGGAGCGTCCCCTGTGGCGGAGCCAGGCCGTTGAGGTGGACCACGGAGCAACGGATCATCAGCTCCATCTGCTCCTCGAATTCCGTCGGTGGCGGCGTAGACCTGGCCCGGCACCGCCGACGCGGACTGCTGCTGTGGTGGCGGCTGGTCCTCCTCGTCGCCAAAGGAGATGACAATCTCCACCTTCGTCGAGGGGCTGCCCACCGATAAGAATGACGGTCCCGGAGTTCGAGGGTGGCGTCACCACGATCCACTCGAGCCCGCCGCGAAACCGCCGCCTGCCGGTGCCGGTGCCCACGACTTGTTCATTGCTGAAATTGTGTAGGGAGATGGGCGGGGAAAGGGGAGGAGGAGGATATATTGCGATGTGGATGGCGCCGGAGCGCGGCTTATATAGCTGCGGCCAGGTCATGCGAAGGGACGGTTAGCCGCTTCAATGCGGCGCAGCGGTCGGAGTTGGTTCATCGGAAAGTTGCATCCGCATTGAAGCAGCGGCTCCCAAGAGGCCGCGTCGGTCAGCGGCCCTCCCTCCCTTCGGTCACATCGCGGCATCAATGTCTGCCGATGCGTGCTTTGGGCTGGCATGAATGCGGCGCGGTAAGCGGCGCGTGCATCGGAAGGAAATCGCAGGAGGGGCGGGTGGGGGGTTTGGGTAGGCCAGGGCGTTCAGAAGCGGGCGTGACAGCGGTTCAGACTCCTTCAAAGCCCCCCAGCCCCCACCCCCACGTTTATCTCTGGTTTGCAAGAGAAAACGTGTCTGGACCGCCTTGCGGACCGATACATGCTTGCGTTGGATGACTTCCATGGTCCGATAGCATGGTTCAGACGTATGCGGGCGTTTTGCGGGTCGCCGTTGGAGATACCCTTAGGAGGATAGTGGTATCCCTAGCCAACTAGAGTTTAAGTCCTATACTTGACATTCGTGTTTGCATTTTTCTCGATTTATTTCGTGCCTTTTGGTGCGTTTAGTGGGAGGAGACGTTCTCGTCTACTACGAAGTCGTCTGTAATGACTTCATCAATCTTTAAATTATGTGCTGGCTCAGTTTTTCTAAGATGTTTATAGGAATAGAGTGTATGTGCGTACGTTGAATATATATGTATATATACGGGCATCTGTCATCTGTTCTGTGTTTAAAAAAAAACAGACATCAAGTGACCTGCCAGTTGCCACCTCCCTCCGATGACTGGTTGCATCCATATGACGTAACTTGAGGCCTTAATTTGTGCCATACGACATGGGCGGTTATGCAGAGCCATGTGGATGGCATGATCTGCCTATGTGGTGACCACGAACTACAAATGTGTATTTCTACGTCAAAATCCTTGAATCATGCATGTTACATGTCCCCGCACATTAAGCCGATGCGTGAACCGGACCGACCTCCTACTGTGCTTCGACTGTCCAACCGCACATGCTCCGGCGAGGGAGCTATTACATCCATTTCCAAGAAAGGCACACCATAATTGTCCTTTTTGATAAACAAGAGCAAGCCACGGTTTGGCACGGTCGAAATGGGCGTCTCATGGTGAACTCTTTGATGGTCGTCTATGATGAAGTTAGAGTTGTCGACCGAGGGCGACAAGTGATGATGACACTTGCGAACGACATGGATTATGTTTCTTCTTGACATGTTTGAAAACCGGTTTTGGGCATGTCTACCTCAGACTTCACATAGTTTGGACACATTGTTTTTCCTTTATTGATTAATAAAGAGTTAGAGTTTTTGCCTCGTCTAGAAAAATACTGGCAGCCATAGAGTCATACACCTGGGTAATGTGGCAACTAGTTAACTAACTAGTATAATTGAACTAATTATTATTGGGTGTTATGGATGCAAGTCGCATTGCGACTAATTTTTCGCCCCATTTAGCAATGAAATCAATGCTTTTCGTTTCAATTCAATGTGTTCGCCCGAATTTTCTTGGAGAAGAACAACTGACACAATGACAACTGTTATAACAACTCCGTGTTTGCACTTCGACTCGGCAACCTCCATATCCATATGAAGCACACTCCATATGTGATATGGAGGCTGCGAATACGACGACTCTATTAGAGTTACTTTAAGTGTTTAACAAATATAACCATGTCCATCAATGCATGCATTTTCATGCTGGGAGGAAAGCTTTACTATGGTTTTAAGCTGAAGCTCAAAATCACGTCCTAGTCACCCGAGTTCATCCACCGGTCAGATCTGGATAAGCTCAGTTTAAATGAGAACGTATAACGGCCCTCCTTATTGCTACCTCCACACAACTACCATACCATGACAATGCAAGTTGGAGACACCCCGTGGCTTTCCATCGTTACCAGGTCATCCTCACCTTTATCAAATAAAGATGTCCTTGTCGCCTTTCAACATCATAATGAGATCCCAGCGACGCTAATCCGTTTTTGACTAACAAACTAAATTGGTGGCACAGCTTGGGCAGACGAGCATGAGGAAAAAGGCTCGCAGGCTTTGGAATAAACTAACCGGGTCACCCGCGGCTTTACAAGAAGAAAGCGGCACGGAAGCGTTGGCTCCGCGGAATGCCCGCGTTTCCCACGAATATGTATTGAACGCGTCTAGCGAGCAGCCGTGCGCTCGCTAGCGCTCCTCGGCAGTCAGCTGTATTAGGAAAATTTATGTCCCATTGCCAGATTAGGAAAGTCCGCTTGATATCTCGGAGACCAAAATTAAAAAGCATCATCCAACGCACTCTCTTTCGCCCTGGCCCAAGTTCGTTTCCATGTGCTCTTCATTGTGCCAGTAATAAAGCAAAAAAGCAATTAATTGCATTCCAAAAAATTCAAAAAGCAATAATTTATGAATTATATGTCGGAATTAAAATCCGTTTTCACCGTTGGAACTCTCGCGACAAGATCTTTAAAATTAGACCCCATTTATATATGTTTCGATGAACTTTTTTCATCGCCAACTGGTTGTACTAGATGGTGCAACTTTTATACTATGAGATGCAACTATTTTTTAAACCAACTTTTGTGCTATCACAATCAACTATAATACTGTGTGGTGCAATTTTAGCGCTACATGAACCAACTTCACGTAATGAGCAACTATAATACTGTGTGGTGCAATCACCTCCCGCGTCTTATTACTGGCACATGAAAAAAAATGCAAATATATATAAGAGAGCACATATAGAGTCTTATTTCACACATGATGCAGAAGAACCTGTGTCACTGTAGCAAAAGAAAAAGAAAAAAACATATTGTAGGTACTATGAAAATATAACTACCAACTAGACAAGAAGTATATGTTTTTTTTCTTTAATCTTTCCACACAGTAGTATGTGTGACTTTGTAGCTTAGAATTGTGTGCAAAAATCTACATCAGTTCATCCACCCCCATAACCTGTAAAACCTGCACATGATGCAAAAAAAGAAGCTTGAGAAAAAATGAACCAACTCTAGCTTGTATTTGTGCAACTTAACCAATACAAGTGTGCAACTGACAACACTCTCGTATCCATCTACTTGTGGAGTTTGGATTTCAGTAGGCATCATCAACTCATATAAAAGTAGAAGATGCTAACTCAGATAATTTCAGATTCATTTTGGTTTTAGCTAAAAAATTGTATGCATAATTCCAAAAAAAAACTTTATGCTGGCTGTTGTGCAGCTACATCATCTATTTTGTGCAACTGCAAGTACTCTTGCATGCAAATCATGTTGCATGTTTGTGTAGCTATGTAATGAATTGTGAACTGAGGAACATGATGAATTTAGCCTATCTAAACACAAGAAAATAGACAAAATAGTGAATTAAACAAATTATAATCTTCCGAATAAGTAGTACAACTATATTCAAGTGCATTTGCACACCTAGAAAATCATATGCATGTGAACACATGAGGATGCCAACTACTGAATGGTTCTTGTGCAACTAAAGAAGATGAAGATGCCAACTCATGTGGCACTGTTGTGAAACTATTAAAAAATTGGGGATGCCAACTCCTGACTGGTTCTTGTGCAACTAAAATAGTTGCGGATGCAACTCATGTGATATTGTTATGAGACTATTTAAAAAGTAGAGACTGCCAACTCTCAAATGGTTCTGGTGCAACTATGAAAATCGAGGATGCCAACTCGTATGATACTGTTGTGCAACTATTTGAAAAGTTTATGATACCAACTCCTAATTGATTTGTGTACAACTATAAAAGTTCAGGATGCCAACACCTAGCTGGTTCTTTTGCAACTGTGTAAAAAATAATATCCCAAGTTTCTTTGCATAGAAAAAAAATCCTAATGCCATTTTATGTTACCTTGGCAGCTGCTGCAGACGGTGTGCCAACTCCAGCTACAACTCCAACCTGCGTGGTCGCCTTCCGTTTCCGCCGTTTCACGAAGCGGAATGGGTCACCAACCTAAAGGATGCATGGAAAAAGTTACTTGTGTGTGTGTGTGCAAAAAAAGGAAAGCACCCACACTGCTTGCTCGATACTCATGTTTTCGAGTTGAACGAATAGTCACGACTAGTCGATGAGTCATAACTATAAATCGACTCAAACACCTCGACTAGATCGGCACGGCATGAATCGTCAAGTGTCGCTACCCCAGAACGACTCGTCGAGTCAAAAACCTTGCACGATACTTACCTCATCATTCTCTGCCTCCCCATCGATATCAGGACGACGCGGCTGCCGCTTGGCGGACTGTTTCGAGTTCCGTCGAGAAGAATTGTTTACGGCCCCTGCATAGCCAAACAAAACACAGAATATGGTCAGGAAAACCCCCCAAAAATAGTTATTATAATTTCAAAACAAAACTGCTACAAGGATAAATGAAAAATGATGAAAAAAAGCAAACATACCTCTCCTTCTACAACCATTTTTGGTCTGTGAAAAGAAAAGCGAACAAACAAATTAGTCGAAGGAACCAAATGCATTAAAGAGTAAAAATGAGCAAAAACAATTGATATCAAAAAAATGCCATGAGGTAAGCAAGTAATGTTTATTTTTCAAAGCACACATACAAAACAAAATAAAATGTGTGCAACTTGATGCACTGTATGGCCAACAGGTCACACATGAGTGTGCAACCAAAAAATCAGCATACACACTGCATGGTCATGATTTAGGCATTGGAGCCAAAACTAAACTAATTGTCAACCAACTATATAGCCCTTCCCTGTACAACTACATAAGTGTAACTAAGCCAGCTAGGATATGTACTGCCTTGATTTGCAAACTCATGTATGAATGCATACCCTTGTGACATCAGAGCACACATGAGTGTCCAACCAAAAGAACACACATACTGCTTGAACATGGTTTACACAATGTATCCATCTGAATACCATTGCTTGTGCAACTGGTTAGCCCTCACTGTGCAACTTCATAAGTTGGCTAGCTAGCTGAGATTTGTATATGCATGATCCAACTACATTTGCGTTTCTGTGCAACTATGACAATAAACCAGCCAACTGGTTACTTATATGCATGCAAGAAAACAAAGAAACCACACAGATGCATTTTAAGAGGATTGAGCAATAACATCAGAACTATCCTCTCGATACTCTTATGTACTTCCCTCTTCCTATTCCAACTCAAATCGCCGCCCAAAAACCAAAACATACAAACGTTATAGTGGTAGTTGACTAAACAAAACACTTATTTCACCACCCAATCATTCAGTTTCTGCAAGGAAGATGAAACACACATAGAATTGGACTAGTTTGCTTCAGTCATGTACTGAGTAGCAGACTAGCACTAAATTAGAAAAAGGAAAACAAGCATTAAAAATGTAAATATAAACTAGACTCGTGTACCAGGACTACTAGCAAATACTACTACATTGTATTGACATGCAGGCACCTAGAATCACTAGGCTATGATAGTCCAGTTAACAAATTTCCGACGAGAGTCAATGCTCTCTCACGGGGCCCTTCTGCCTGAATCAGGCCAGAATCGCTGTCGGCGCTGGGACCTGACACTGCCGCATCTCCGCTCAACAGATCATGACGCCGGAAAGACCACATCAGACACCACCACCACCGGAGGCTGCTCTATCTCCGCCAGTGTGACACAGACATCAGACACACGGTGACCAGAGGATCCTCCACCTCCGCCATCACGGCGTCCAGGCGCGTGGAGGAGGTCATCAAAGAGCAAGCAGATGGGGGGTAGTGGGCTCAGTCCGAGCCGGAGAGGAAGGATCTCAACCAGCCTCGGGCAGAGGAAGGAGACGACGGCCGCATCCCGTCGACGACGGCAGGGCACGGCAGCGATGGGGCTGGATCTGGTTGCCCAGGGAGCATGGGGCAGTTGGAGAGGACGCCATGGTGGAGTAGGCTGGTGGTGGTGCGGCCAAGACAACCGTCATGGTGGTGGTGCGACGTCGACCTCGGGGTAGAGCCACGCCGGGGTGGTCCTCCCCTCCTCCGATCCACCGGTGGAGTGTGGTGGGCTGGTGGCCGGTTAGTGGGAGGCTCCTGATGGTCGGCGTTGAGGGGAGAGGCCGACGAGCCCCATCTGATCCAGATCCATGGGGAAGAGTGAGAGAGAGAATAGAAAGAGAGACGCAGGTGCTGCGGGAAGACAGAAAGAGGCTGTCGGTGGGGTGGGCCGGGACCTTGTCAGATATCGCTTGTGATGCCGGATCGTGCGGCTGCGAGCCGGCCGCTCGATGTCTCTAAATAGTGCGTATGCACTTTTTAGATTTTAGGATATGTATTGCGTTTTATATTGCAATGTGCCGGGCTACTTTCAGCGGCGGAGCTAGCGTATAGCCGTTGGGTTCAGTTGAACCCAACGATCTTTTTGCTGCACGTACGTGTATATGGGTACGAGTTTGTTATGAACCCAATAAAAACTCACGCCTGAACCCATCGAACTTGGAATGCACCAGCCTGCTTTTCGGCCCCTTAAAAATTTATCAGATGAATGCCCAACCAAAAGCCCATAAATGGTTGTAAAAAAACAAACAAAAAAGCCCACAAATGGTTGTAAAAAACAAAACAAAAAAGCCCACAACTAAATGCGCTAATGTGTAGTACTCTGCAGGCCACAAAAGCGAGCCTCTCGTCTCCCCTATCCCCTGTTTGCAGTCTGCACCCACATCACGAGATCTCTTCTGTGCCCCCTTGGAAAAAAAACGAGATCTCTCCTGTGATGTTCGCTCATCATCCGGCCGCCAAAGGAAAGGTCGGCAGCGACAATTGCAGTATATATTTGAAGGTAATCAAATCACATCCACATCTCTTTCCTTGTGCATCTCCTATTTAGTCTAATAGCCTAATTCAACGCCTTTGCCCTAGTTTTCTAATTGATTTTCCCCTAAACTTTGATCGATCTAGACTATGGCGACATTTCTCAAAGAGAATCCATCACCAGATGCAAATGGTACCCTTTACCCCTTCACTGGAGGTAATTGTTGTGTTCTGGAGCTGGGATGAAGCAATTTTAATCCAGACGATAGAGATGAAAGGCGGTGCCCGATCCACCCCGTTTCGTAGTTATGACTAGGTTTGAGTTTAAACTAGTCCCTACTCTTATGGGCGTATGCGGGACGCCGCCCTGCATCCCTACAGACAAGGAAACTACTAGGTCGAATATGAGCCAAATATGGTACCCAATGAGCAATGTGTTACCTATACGGGCACCCACCTTATCTATGAACACCTCATGTGGTCCCAAAAAAATCATTAACCTCAAGCTAATCCTGTTTGTCTAACCTAATTTTTTTCCTTGGGGAGGAAAAACCTTGATGGGGATGGGAATTTTTTTGTCCCCACAAGCCGGGATGTCCATGGAATAGGGGTCACTAGGACACAGTTGTCGGCAAGCAATCCCACCTAGGTAATCGCATTGCTGTCATAAAACGAGTGAACCCAATGGCCAAATTTTCTAGCTCCGCCCCTGGCTACTTTAGTGTTCAAGTAAAGTCTGGACAAAATTTAGATCGAATGTATGTTTCATACTTCCTCAGTTCCTAAATATAAGTCCTTTTAGAGATTCTATAATAAAGACTATATACACCTGACCACAGGAGAGGTAGGAAGGCTGTTACGCCTTCCTCGCCGCCACCCTTAGCTGATTCACCTGACCACAGGAGTGCTCCGTCTGACGTGGACCCGTCTCAGACTCCGGTCCATGAGCCTCCGGTCGCTGATCCTTCCCCCCACCAGACTCGGGTCTCCGATCCTTCACCCCACGTGAGTCCAGTCCCAGAGTCTTTGTCCCAGAAGACTCCGGTCACGGGGTCTTCGGCCCAGAAGACTCTGATCACGGGGTCTTCGTCCCACGAGACTCCGAAGGCTAGTGGCCCGGAGGATGGTAGCGAGGACACCTTTTCAGATGATAGCTACAACGACGACGAGCTGGTTGAGAAGGGAAAGAAGGTCTACAAGCGTGGTTGTACAAAGCTCCCGCCTGTGCCGACGACCCCCGACCAGAGGTGGTTGATTGCGCCTAAAGGGTTGAAGTAAGTGCATTTACTATTTTTTAAAACTTTTGCCTTCATGTTCCTTCAAATTAATATCTAATGCATTGGCCTTGTCATACTGCAGGGGCTGGGTACGTCCCCGTGGTGCCCGTAGGCCCAACCAGGTCCTTGGTGTGCTTTGCCAGCAGCACTTCCCTGGGTGGGTCACGTTGCCCGGTGAGGGTCAGGTTCCACAGCTAGCACTGACCTGGGAGCTGTACTCGGTTGCCCCGGCCCTGCCAGAGGAGAGGGTCGATGGTGTCTTGTGTGAGACGGTGGCCGACATTGTGTTCCGTCGGTTTTGGGTAATTTCTCCTTTGCGGAATTAAAAATCAACACTACCTAGTGATTGTACTAATCAGTGTTGTCTTGTTTGATTCCAGACCTTCTACAGGGTTTCAGAGGGAGAGAAGGAGGCCGTGTGTATGGTTGTCGAAACCGAGTGCAAGCGCCTACTTCAGAACTTAAGGCACGAGGCTCGGGTGCAGGCCGTTCGAGACTACTACGCCTCGAAGGGTATTTTGAGGGGCAAGAAGAAGTGTCGCGACAAGTTTCTGAGTAAGGAGAAGTACATGCAGGTAATTACCTATTCTTAAGACCTTGAACTTAGTTTTCTTGATTTGATTCGTAGGCGTAGCGCTGAAATTTCTCTTGACTCACTTAGGTGCCCCCGAGATGGTGTGTGGATAAGATGGACTGTTGGGTGTCGGTGTGGAACGACACCTATGGGATCACAAGAATCCCTACTACGGTTGCCGGGGCGCAGGGTTGCAAGGAGAGCAGGGCTAGTAGAAAACACAAGGATCGTTTATCCAGGTTCGGGCCGCAATGATGCGTAAAACCCTAGTCCTGCTTTGGTGGGTGTATTTCTGAGAGTTCTTGAGCTCTCGAACTAGCTGTGGTTAGCGTGTGGTTCCAAAAAGCTGAATCCCCATCCTCGTCGCCTCGGGCCTCCTTTTATAGGAAAAAGGGGTTGCCACAGTGGCACACAGGAGGTGGAAAGGTCTACAGTGGCACGAGGTTACCCCTCGTATTACAGGACAAGGTGCATTTAATGCATCGCTTAGGTGTCCTCTTACTTTATCGGGGACGGGGGCGAGGCCCATCCCGTCCGCCGCCGCTCCTCCTCGCTTTGACACGCACCTCGGCCAGGGATGCGTGTGGTGCCATGTAGGCAGGCAGGCAGCTGAGTTGGCGCGGTGGTGGATCCTTCACGAAGATCTGCATGCCGCCACACAGGCGCTTGATGAGTTGGCCTAGGAGCTGCATGTTGCCACGCAGGTGCCCGCCCAGCTGGTTGGGCTGACAGCTGCATGTGAACGGCGGTGGAAGCTTGGTTGACATGGGCTTGGTGGTGGCCTTGCCGACGTCTTTGGCGAGGGCCTTGCCGGGTGGCCCGGCAAGGGTCTCGCCGTGGCGTGTTGTCGTCCCCGGCAAGGATCTTGCCGGGGGTTTGGTGGCCTTCCTTGGCAAGGATCTTGCCGAGAATCGTCGTCGTCTAATCTGATCTTGAATATGTCTTCACAAAGATCTGTATGCCACCACAGGGGTGCCGTCCCGAGCCCTGGCCCCACGTTGATGATGGCACTGGGGGCCGTGGGCTCAAGGGTGGCTCGCTCTGTTGGTGCGGGGCGAGTTGTCCCGGCAAGAATCTTGCCGGGAGAACTTGCTTCGTCCCTCTGCTCTTTGTGGTCTTGGCCTTGGTGTTGCTTTGATTGTCTTGGGCTTTGATCTTACCTTGGCTCACCTCTCTCGTTCTGCTCGGTGTGGCCGTGGGCGCGGCTCTGGCTGCCCGTGCACAGGAAAAGGGGTACAAAGATGCGCCCCTATTTTTGTACACCGACAGGAGCCCCCGAGCCTGGGCCACACATAAGCACAACACGTTATTGGGCCAGACCCAAAACGGTGCGCGGGCAGGTGGGGCGGTTTTTACCGTGGTAAGATTCTTCGTGCGCTCCACCTCCCACGACCCGCGCGTGTGGCGCGGCGTGGAGGGGTGTGCGTGACGTGGGCGGCATGCGTGGGACGGTTTCCACACGCATGCGTCACATCGCAGTAAATGGGCAGCGCGCCCTGCGGCTTCCTCATAAAAAGGGATAACCGTGGGCGCACTGTTCCTTTTATCCTTCGTGCAACCCCAATCTCAGAAACCTCCGTCTGCCTTCTTCTTCTTCCTTAAGCTTCATCCCCGCTTGCCTTCATTGCGCTTCCGCCGCCCTCTGTCCTGCCCTCCTCCCCCAGTCGCCATGGCGCCAAAATCCACCAAGGGCAAGGGAGTGGCCAAGGACGTCGGAGCTGCGGAGCCACCGGAGAGTGCGCTGGCGGTGCAGCGGACGCAGTCCGCTTTCTTCCCCTCGATGATCGACATGTTCGAGCTTCGGGACTCCTTCAGGCCCCTGTGGCGAGTGAAGACGGGGGGGGGGGGGGGGGGAGAAAATTCGGGGCATCCGGCCACGCACGTCATCCCCGCCAACTGCGCTAAGGCTGCCCCAAACCGGTACCCCTTCTTTGTTGATTATTTTTCTTGCGGGCTCTGTCCTCCCTTCTCTGTTTTCTTCAGCGACATCATGCACACCTTCGGCTTCCACCTCCTGTATTTTAATCCGAATGCAGTGGCATGCATGGACCTTTTCGCGCACCTCTGCGAAGGCTTTGCCGGGGTGCACCCCAACACGGCGCTCTTCCGCCATTACTTCTTCCCTCGGATCCAAACGGGAGGTGCCATCTCGGGGTGCATCGCCTGGATCCCAAAATCCAAGGGAGTGTACCCGGACGACGCCATGAAGGAGAGGTGGGAAGAATGGCGGGGCCGGTGGTGCTGGATCAAAGAGAAGGATCCGCCGGCGTTCTGTAGAGTTCGCTAGGCGCCGCCGGTTCGTGGAAGCGATTGGAGCGACGTCTACGCCGACGACGGAAAGCTCACGGTCGCCATCACCAGGATTCTCCGGCTTACCCAGGTCGGGCTCACCCTTGAGATGATCGGGGCGGACTTCATCCGTCGCCGGATCGCTCCTCTCATAACAAGGGGAGGCCAGCCTGGCTCTTCACGAACCCCGCCGACATCATGCGGCTCCGCCCCGGCCTCGGCCACAACTTCACAGTGATGGCGCACGCCCATTTCTGCCAGCGGATCTTCCAGCTCGACGTGGGCCACGGAGGCGAGGTCGAGCGGACCGGCAAGGTTGCGAGGGCCGTCGTGAAGGCCGGCAAGGTCCTCAAGGGGCCTTTGTTCAAGCTGCCGACAGGGGTGGTCCCGTTGTGCAACAACTCGCGTCGGTTCGAGATCATCGCCATGATGCCGGACTGCAACGCGCACGGCCCCGTCCCGAGCTGGAAGGAGCCAGAGGACGCTGAAGTGCAGCAGTTCTTCGACACCCTGCATGAGGTGTACCTCAACACCGACGCCAAGCGGCTGCTTGTCCAGAACACCTCCCAGGCGGAGCTGAACTACATCGCCACCAGGACGAGGGAAGCGCAACTTGCCAGGGAGGCCGGCAACGCCGACGGAGTGGAGGACAAGGCCGCGACGGCCGCGGAGGAGGAGGAGGAGCTCGCCCGACGGGTGATGGCCGCCGGGGGAGTCAGCAGCGCCGGCACCGAGGCTCCTTTGGTCGAAGATGTGACCGGTGGGTCGTTGTCGGAGGAGGCCGAGACCGCAGGGCCGACGCCACCTACGGGGAGGGGGCGAGTCCTACGACGGGCCAGTTCCGGTGAGCCGGTCCGGCCCGGCAGGGCTGCGCGGTCACAGCTGACCTTGGAGGAGCCCGGGCGCCATACGAGGGACGCAGCGGCAAAGAAGCCGGCGAAGGCCGCGGTGAAGAAGAAGACAGCCGCCCTTCTTCGTCCGCGCGTGCCCAGACACCACCCCTTCCCCTCCTCCAGCAAATGTTGATATGGAGGTTACTTTTGATTACGGATCCCTCAGCCCGAGGAGGAAGAGGAAGACAGCAGAGGAGGAGGAGGACGACGAGTAAGTATCTGGTTCCTTTTCATTATCTCTGCCTCCTCAATCCGCATTGCTTGTCTTGACTTGTTTTCATCTTTGCAGGGATGGGGAGACGTTGTCCCAGAGAGCGAAGAGGGCCAAGGTCTCGGTGGGTGGCCAGCCCCCAGCTGGTACTTCGGGGGCGCCACTGGTGGTGTTGAGCAGCCCGGACAGCAGCCCCCGGCAGAGCCTCCAGCGTAAGTTCATCACTCTTCTCCCGTCGACATGTGTCAGGGGCACGACACCTTGGTTCTGACCTTGTCAGGTACGCAGGAGGAGAGCAGCAGCAGGAGGAGCCACAAAGGGCTACTCCCAACACGCCGCCCCCATTGACCACGCCGCCCCGGGGGGCGCCCCCGGCAAGGGCGCCAGGCACCGGGCCCACGCACAAGGGCGCCAGATTCGGGCCGCAAGGATGCGTAAAACCCTAGTCCTGCTTTGGTGGGTGTATTTCTGAGAGTTCTTGAGCTCTGGAACTAGCTGTGGTCAGCGTGTGGTTCCAAAAAGCCGAATCCCCATCCTCGTCGCCTCGGGCCTCCTTTTATAGGAAAAAGGGGTTGCCACAGTGGCACACAGGAGGTGGAAAGGTCTACAGTGGCATGAGGTTATCCCTCGTATTACAGGACAAGGTGCATTTAATGCATCGCTTAGGTGTCCTCTTACTTTATCGGGGACGGGGGCGAGGCCCGTCCCATCCGTCGTCGCTCCTCCTCGCTTTGACACGCGCCTCGGCCAGGGATGCGTGTGGTGCCATGTAGGCAGGCAGGCAGCTGAGTTGGCACGGTGGTGGAGCCTTCACGAAGATCTGCATGCCGCCATGCAGGCGCTTGATGAGTTGGCCTGGGAGCTGCATGTTGCCACGCAGGTGCCCGCCCAGCTGGTTGGGCTGGCAGCTGCATGTGAACGGCGGTGGAAGCTAGGTGGACGTGGGCTTGGTGGTGGCCTTGCCGGCGTCTTTGGAGAGGACCTTGCCGGGTGGCCCGGCAAGGGTCTCGCCGTGGCGTGTTGTCGTCCCCGGCAAGGATCTTGCCGGGGGTCTGGTGGCCTTCCTTGGCAAGGATCTTGCCGAGAATCGTCGTCTTCTAATCTGATCTTGAATATGTCTTCAAAAAGATCCGTATGCCACCACAGGGGTGCCGTCCCGAGCCCTGGCCCCACGCTGATGATGGCACTGGGGGCCGTGGGCTCAAGGGTGGCTCGCTCTGTTGGTGCGGGGCGAGCTATCCCGACAAGAGTCTTGCCGGGGCCGCTGAGGCCACCCGGCAAGGGTCTTGCCGGGAGAACTTGCTTTGTCCCTCTGCTCTTTGTGGTCTTGGCCTGGGCGTTGCTTTGATTGTCTTGGGCTTTGATCTTACATTGGCTCACCTACCTTGTTCTGCTCGGTGTGGCCGTGGGCGCGGTTCTGACTGCCCGTGCACAGGAAAAGGGGTACAAAGATGCACCCCTATTTTTATACACCGACATTGGGAGGCATTGGTGGATGCGTGGTGCTCTCCCCAATGGAAAGTCTAACACCAAAGGGCCAAGGATAAGCGCGACCAAATGGAAGGTGTGCCACACCATCAAGGGAGCTCCAACCTGTTTGAGTACGGGGATAACTGGGTATGTGGTTTGCTACATGATTCATGCAATTCATTCTTCATGCTAGCATTTATCCCTTCCAAAATGACTTAATTAATATGCTTAGTTAGTTAAAAATGGCATAACTAATCTTAGCTAGTTCATTCATGACATAATTAGCTCAAAAATGACATCATAACCTTAGATAGCTCTATAAAATGACTTAATATGCTTTAGTTAGTTAAAAAATGGCATAACTACCTTCGATGGCTCAATAACGACCTAAACTAATCTTAGCTAGTTCATTCATGACATAATTAGCTCTAAAATGACATAATAACCTTAGATATCTCTATAGAATGCCTAAATATGCTATAGTTTGCTCTAAAATGACATGATAACCTTGGATAGCTCAATAATGACATAATTAGTATACTTTGGTCAAAAATGGCATAATAATCTTGGTTACCTCGAAAATGACCTAAACTTAGCTTATTTTCCTCGAAAATGACATAATAACCTTTATTAGCTCCAAAATGACCTATTTACATAGCAATATCATTCTTCATGCTAGCTTGAGCCCTTAACTAATATTTTGTTCCTCTCTCTCAGGCGCACCACCACAAGAAGCCTGTGCCATGTCTGTTCGACCTCTATGGCATGGCCCATATGGCCTCGTACATGAAGGCCAAGCCATTCACGGAGTCTGACCTAGATGATCTAGAGAGCTTCACCAACAAGACCTCCCACCACAAGCTTGTGAGGTACAGAGACGAGGAGAAGGCGAGGAAAGGGGAGGACTTTAACCCGAGCCAGGATCCTTTTGATACAGAGCTGGTGATGATATCTGGTGGCGGGAGGTCCCATGGCTCTCAAGCCATTGGTGATGGAATGATACGTTGTCCTAAGACTCTCCCACAGATCAAGAAGCGCCTGAGTAGCTCTGGTCCTGAGATAACGCCTCGTGCACGGCCCGCGGAGATCGCCATGGCAGTTAGTTATATGGACTCTCTCACCTTTCCTCCATTACATTGTGTGTGCGTCCGTCGATGATTACAATGCTAACGAGGAGTGGTGTGTTGCAGGCTATTGTTGAGAAAGAGAGATTGAAGACGAAGGCGCTTGTGGAGGAGGCAAAAATGGAGGCACAAAGGAAGGCGGCGGAGAGGAAGAGGGAGATGGTGGAGAGGACGGCTAAGCTGTTGGAGGAGGAGAGGAACCGGAACGACATCGCTAATCGGGCCCTATGCAAGCTCATCATGGTACGTTACTCGTGCATATTAGCCCAATCATGCACGTAATGTTCGCATTACTATCTAATATGACTGACTCGTGAGAACCAAATGTGCAGACCATGTGCGAGAAAAATGGTCAGGCCCCTCCGCCGATGCCCCAGATTGCTCCGGCGACCACGGTGAGTTTGATTTGAATGGTCATTGCTTACTACTATTCACATTTCAGTTTGCGAACTTGATAACGAGACATTATTGGAAATGATCTTTGGTGCAGCATGGCTCCCGACAAGCATCGACCACTCCTTCTTCCAATGCCGGAACCCCGACCGGTCCTTCACCTTCGTCTGGCACTGGCGCAACCCCGACCATTCCTACACCTCCGTGATAACGGTATTTTTCTTCTTATTTAGTGTGTTTAGTCCACTTATGACATAATTTAGCCTATTTAGTCCACAAATGACATAATAAGACGAAGAAAATCAAGGAAGAGGAAGGAAAGAAGGAATAGGAAGAAAAGAAGAAGAAGAAGAATAAGAAGGAGAAGAAGATCGTATAGTCCACAAATGACATAATTTAGCCTATTTAGTCCATTTATGACATAATTTAGTCTTCTTCTTCTTCTTTTCTTCTTCTTCTCCTTCTTCTTCTTCTCCAAAATGAAGTTAGCTCTAAGTTATATCAAAAATGGCATAATATGCTTAGTTAGGTCAAAAATGGCATAATTAGCTAGGTAAGCTCAAAAATGACATTTTCCTTCTTATTTAGCCTATTTAGTCCATTTATGACATAATTTAGCCTATTTAGTCCACAAATGACATAATAAGATGAAGAAAATCAAGGAAGAGGAAGAAAAGAAGGAATAGGAAGAAAAGAAGAAGAAGAAGAAGACTAAAAGAAGAAGAAGAAGATCTTCTTCTTCTTTTAGTCTTCTTCTTATTCTTCTTCTTCTTCTTCTAGTTTTCTTCTTCTCCAAAATGAAGTAAGCTCTAAGTTATATCTCATAATATGCTTAGTTAGGTCAAAAATGGCACAATTAGCTAGGTAAGCTCAAAAATGGCATTTTTCTTCTTATTTAGTCTATTTATGACATAATTTAGCCTATTTAGTCCAGAAATTACATAATAAGATGAAGAAAATCCAGGAAGAGGAAGAAAAGAAGGAATATGAAGAAAAGAAGAAGAAGAAAAAGAAGAAGAAGAAAAAGAAGAAGAAGAAGTTCTTCTAGTCTTCCTCTTCTTCTTCTTCCTCTTCCTCTTCTTCTTCTTCTTCTCCAAAATGAAGTTAGCTCTAAGTTATATCAAAAATGGCATAATATGCTTAGTTCACTCAAAAATGGCACAATTAGCTAGGTTAGCTCCATTTTACCTAAGTACGCTTACTTCTTCTTCTTCTTCTTCTTCTTCTTCTTCTGATTCTGGTATTCTTCTTCTAACTTTCTTGTTTCCCATTTTGCAGATTTAATTCACTATATGGAAGCTTGCATGGATGGAGTGCTTGTTTCCCTTTTCTTTTTTTCGTTTGTATCGATGAAAAATGTGGAACTTGTTATATGGATGCATGGAACAATGTGTTGGATGAACATTGTGATGTTACTGTAATATGTATGGATGGAACTCTGTTTCTTATTATGTATGTATGTTTTCATGGATGGAGCTATGTGTTGGATACATCATATGTCTGCTATGCATGTGAAAAAAATATATGTATATCTGTGTGTGAATTCCTGTGAAATTAAATGGATTCAAATGAAAACAGGGGATATGTAGCATGTGTTGACACCTGATTTTGGCAAGATATAGAGTGAAAGGGTTTCAGCAGGAGAAAGTTTCACACCATCGAGTGGAACAACTTTGATGTTTAGGCTATCGCCATTCGACCTCATCTCAGTGGCCGAAGCTGTAGTCCGAGTGACAAAATTTAGTGTTTTGAATGCTTTTCGGCAGATTACGCCCTCAATATGAGCTCAGATGAAGGAGCACTCTAAAGGAATTATCCTCGTCTCATTGAGGCAATCGATTTTCATATATGAATCATCTTAATCCGAGTTCATATGCAAAAGTTACAGTCAATACGGTCTGGACAGGCCAGAGACCAAAATATTACGCTTGACACCAGACAAATGTTGATGAGTGTCTGATACAATGCGTGAGCAATTCGGACCTTAAGACGGCCTTGAATCGAAAAACCTTCAACACAGAGAAGTTTCGTCTCGTCGAGCCGATCGATTCTCATATATAATTCGTTTCAATCCGAGGTCGTATGAGGCCTGGAGAGACAAAACAAGATCAGGCTATGTTTTCAGTCGGAAAATCCGAGTGAAAAGCTACCATCCGAGTGAAAACTTACCGGTCGAGTGAAAGCTTACCATCCGAGTGAAAACTTACCGGTCGAGTGAAATTTTTTCGCCTGAGTGAAATTATTATCATCCGAGTGAAACTGTTACCATCGGAATGAAAACTTGCCGATCGAGTAAGAGATTGTCTTCCGAGTGAAAATATAATAATCCGAGTGAAAAGATTACTGTCGAAATAAAAACTTGCCGATCGAGTAAAGAGATTACCTTCCGAGTGAAAAATATGGTCATCCGAGTGAAGATTGTCTTCTGAGTGAAAGATTCTAACATTCGAGTGAAAAATTCCAGTCGGACGATCCAAGTGAATGACTCTAATCTGAGTGGATGAGCTCGAATCCGAGTGAAACTGAACATATGCCCGAAAGTGTATCAAGATGACCTCGGATGAAGAAGTGTTCAATACAGAAGTTGTGCATATCATCAAGACGGTAAACTTTGGTTTTGGAGTCATCATCATCAGAGATAGGATATGGCTTACAAATTCACTACGAGACTCGGATAATCTAGTCTACTGCAAGACCGAGTCCGACTGAAAGGTAAAGATGACCTCGAAAAGTATTCAAGAAGGCCTTATTTGAAAAAGTGATCAACATGAGAGTTGTTCGTATCATCGAGGCGCACAAATTTGATATTTGGGCTGTATTTATCGGAGATCATATGCAAGCTCAGCGGCCCGCGCAAGAAGGAAGACAGAGTTTGGGCCAGATTCAGACTGAATCTCAGTTGGAATAGAACTAGGACTCTAGGACGTGAATTGATGTAATTTTTCTTGTAAGGAAAGCCTAGATGAATTCTTTACTTGTACGGGAAGTCCAGCCACCTCTTATATATGTTGGGGGTGATGGCCGATTGAACAACACGCAATCGAACAAATCAATATACTACTTTTCCAGTTTACGTTTTATCTCTCCACCATTTTCTCTCTCGTTCTTCGCTGTTCCTCAAGTTTGAGAGCTACAAATCCCGAGGCTCTAGGGGCGAGCGAATCGACCTAGGGCAGCCCATAGCCGCCGCACTCCCTGACGGGGTCCCTCCCGGGGGTGTGGGGTTTCGAGTCTGCAAAAGCTCCCGTCGATTGTCTTGCGTATCGCGCTGTCGGTCGGGTCTCCTTCGACGTGAGCTGCGGTGCATCACCCCCGGTGTTGAAGGTACACATGACGTGTTTGTGTGTCAACACACTTTTTGGCGACTCCGCTGGGGAACGAAGATCAATCATCATCATCCACCATGTCCGATCTTCCCAAGCCATCTGAGGTAGATGCCGATAACATCATTAAGCCCAGTATTGATGAGATATCGGCCGATCATCTCCAAGTCTATGAGGAGTACAAGAAGGCGCGCGAGGAGAAGGACCTGCAGGAGTTCCTTGAAAAATTCAAGAAAGATCGCTAAGGCAACATCACTCCGATTGAAGAAATCAAGTTCCGTCCTCTTCAAACTGAACAGGTTAAACCCTCTGTAAGTACTGCCTTTTCTCCTGAGCAGTGGGCTGAGATTGAAAGTCGTATTGCTGATGGTAACAATCTAGTCTATCAAACTTTCATAGAAAATACTAATGCTCAGAAGAATATATCTCAATCGTCTTGTGGTAATGATGGTGCAGATGCTAGTGTGCAAAACTCTAATCTGGCTTTACCTATTTCATCGGCGCCTCACGTGCCGATGACTTATTATCCTACCCAAACAAATCAGATTGTGGCTGCACCCTTTAATCCTATTATGAGCATGCCAGGTTCGGTGGCAACGCTGAACCAAACCCTACCTACAGCTACATCCACTCGACCACTACCAAATTATGGATCGACATACATGCCACAATTCCTACCTACAACTAGTAACCCTACTCCTCCTATGCCACTGCCACAAGCTGCATCGTCCACTATGGATGATGGTCTAGCTAATCTTAGAGAGGATATGGCTAAAATGCTTCGAGAGAATTTTGGAGTTGAGTTACCTCGGAATCGGATATACCAAAAGTCGTACCCCGAGTACTTTGATGCCATCCAGTGCCCTCCGGGATATAAGATTCCAGATTTTATTAAGTTCAATGGAGAGGGCACAAAAAACGCATGGGGGCACGTTAGTCAATATTTAGCACAACTGGGTGATGCAGGCTCATTGAATGAATTGAAAGTGCGTTTATTTCCTTTATCATTAACTGGTACCGCATTTTCATGGTTTTCTTCTTTACCACATGGTTCCATTCGGGTTTGGTCGCAGCTAGAGCAGAAGTTTCATGATCACTTTTATAGCGGCGACAATGAACTCAAGTTGTCACATCTGACATCGGTTAAATAGAAGCATGGTGAATCGGTCTCCGATTACGTCAAGAGATTCAGAGAAACAAAAAACCGGTGTTTTAGTTTGGTGATAACCGAGAGGGACTTGGCAGACCTAGTGCTGAGTGGTTTGAGAACTCCCATTAGAGAAAAGCTAGAAGACTACGAGTTCTTAAATATCAACCAAGTCTTACAAAGGGCTTTGGCTCAGGAAAGCCGAAGCAAAGACCTCAAAGAAGTGCATTGATACAAAGCCGATCATCCAAAGATGAATATGGTGGAATATGAAAGTGATCACTCAGACGATCAGGGTGATGTTTTTGCTACTGAATTTATTTGGCCATCTAAGGCCAAACCCTTTACTTGCAATGATCTGAAACCGATTCATAAGAATCGTGATGAAGAGATGAAGTTTACTTTTAACATTGCCAAGTGTGATAGAATATTTGATGCTTTGCTGCAGGCTAAGATTATTAGAATATCTCATACTTTACCGCCGTTTGAAGAGCTAAAACGGTGTGCTTATTGCAAGTATCATAATTCTTTTTCTCATGCTACTAAAGATTGCAATGATTTTCGATGACAGATACAATCGTCCATTAATGACGGACGATTGAACTTTTATGAGATGCAAGTTGATAAACAACCTTTTCTAATGAATACCATGGATTTGGAGGGGAAGAAGCTACTCATTCAGTCGGAGGTAGCCGAATCTACTAATAAAGCTAATATCATTGTTGGTGAGCCCAGGAAAGACAAGGAAGGCAACACGGTCTTGGGGAGACATGTTGTGCTTGATAAGCAGCCCAATGGTGTCGGTGTACAAAAATAGGGGTACACTTTTTGTACCCCTATAACTGTGCACGGGCAGTCTGAGCCACGGGCACCACCACACTGAGCAAGGCAAGGGAGGTGAGCCAAGGTAAGGCCGAAGCTCAGGAGAAGCAGAACGACGCCAAGACCAAGACCACAAAGAGCAAAGGGGACGAAGCGGACCCCCCGGCAAGATCGTTGCCGGGAGGCGGTTTTAGCAAACCCGGCAAGACCCTTGTTGTGGCAGCTCGCCCCACACCTACGGAGTGAGTCACCCTTGAGTCCACTGCCCCCATGGGGCAAGGATTCGGGAGACATCCCCGTGGTGGCATGCAGATCTTTGTGAAGACATTCAAGATCAGATACACCCTTTAGAAGATGATGATCCTTGGCGGGATCCTAGCCAAGGAGGACCACAAGGCCCCCGGCAAGAACCTTGCCGGGGATGACAGCAGGCACCACGGCAAGACCCTTGCCGGGGCCCCGGCAAGGCCCTTGCCAAGGACACCCGTGGGGCCACCATCAGGCCCACGACAGTCAAACCTCCACCGCCGTTCGCATGCAGCTGCCGACCCAACCAGCTGGGCAGGCACCTGCGTGGCGGCATGCGGATCTTCATGGAGACCCACCACTGCGCCACCTCAGCTGCCTGCCTGCCTACGTGGCATCACAGGCGTCGCTGGCCAGGGCGCGTGCCAACACAAGAAGGAGCGGCGACGACGGACGAGGCATATCTCTCCCCCCGTCCCCGATAAAGCAAGGACACCTGGGCAAGACGCATTAAATGCGCCTTGTCATGTAATGCGAGGGATAACCTCGCATCACTATACCCCTCCCACCTCTTGTGTGCCACTGTGGTGAACCCTTTCCTATAAAAGGAGGCCCGAGGCGACCAGGAGGAGGATTCGGCTTTTTGGAGCTCCTCACGCCCCATAGCTAGCTCAAGAACACAGATATACAATCCACCAAAGCAGGAGTAGGGTTTTACGCATCCTCGCGGCCCGAACCTGGATAAACAAACCGTGTGCTATCTGTTTGATCCGCTCTTCTCACGACCCCGTGCCCCGCAACCGTAGTAGGGATTCTTGTGATCCCATAGGTGTCGTTCCCACCGACATCTTTGGTGCACCAGGTAGGGGGCGCAGTTGTGAGAATCGGCTCTAGCAGTTAGCCCGACACTCCTTCATCTTCGTGACCCTTGAAGAAGAAAGGAGGCCAGAAGATCGACACTCGAGCGATCGCAAACAGAAGCTAAGTTGCACTGAACCCTTATTTATGCTATCCTTCTTATTTGAGGTTCCCCCGGAGATATTTGCTTTGTATGAGAAACCTGCACGCCAGGGGGCTCTACCACGATCGGCAACACCCTTGCCCTGTTTCGAGTCCACTCAATAGCTCAAGCGGCTGCGTCGAGAATGGCAGAGTAACCTTCCGCGACCAACAACGCTCTCGATTCTGACTCGAGTCAAGCTCGACAGTTCGAGCGGCCGTGTTCGGAACGGAAAGGTGGCTCGTCCGGCAGCACGCGTACCCAGCAGGCCCATGGGGATCCGTCCCCAAAACTCCACTCGGGGCTTCCGTGCCGGCGAGCCTACCCAATCGGCATAGGGCGCGCATACAAAGAGGAATTGAACGGGGAAATAACATGCATGAAAATTAAGAGTACTTCAAAGTTATATTACATCACATCATAGCTGCGGTTCTAACTAAAGATAAAATTTGTCTTGGTCGGGAACCCGCAGTGGCGAAGAACGGGATGCCTAATCCCGGCGCTGGCCTTCCACCCTCTTGATTCCGTCGATGCAGTCGGGTGATGGGCTTGATGCGCTCCTTGAGCACCGTGAGGTCGGCACCATCCGGCAAGCTCTTCATCGCGGCCGCGAAGTCAATATCAGGGTTCCAGTACGCCATCTTGGTGAGGACCTTGGTCACGACCCTCCGGCAAAGTCGCCGGCCCTCCTCGGCCAACGTGGCCGTCCTGTTGAAGTGAAGATAGGCCAAGGCTCCGAGGACGCCCTCGAAGAACTGGGCCAGCTTGGCTTTGACGGTCCCGCTGCGCTCAGGGGCGTACCTCACGTTTGGTATCCCCATGGTGGCCAACTGTGAGGTGACCCTGCCGGCGACCTCCTCCAGACGGCTGATCCATCTGTTCTCGCCCGCCATGTAATCCTGGTGGGAGGCGGCCTCGTTCGCCCGCAGCTGCTTCCCCTCCTCCAGGCTCCTGGTCAAGGTCTCCTCCCGAGCCCTGCTCTCCAACAGCATCTTCTCGAGATCCTCCAGCTTCAGCTTGAGATCTCTGATGGAGTTTTGCGCTTCGGAGAGCTCCCAGCCCTGCTGATGACCGCTCCTTGCGCCTCCACCAAGGCGTTGTTGAGCGTGCTCTTCTCGTTGGACAGCTTGAGGGCCTGCTCCTTCAGCTCGTCCTGCACCACCTCGAACTCCCTTACCTTGCCGGCATGGGGCAGAGCCTGGGCATTGAGTGCCTCCTTGTGCCTCTGCTCCAGCTCGCGAGTCCGCCGCGCGACAAGGGCCTCGAGCTCCTCATCCTTGCCACGGAGTGTTGCGGCAAGCTTCGCCTCACGCGCGGTGAGGTCCTCTTCCTGGGAATCCAGTGCGGCTTGATGCTGGTTCCGGACGGCCTCGGCCGCGGCAGCCAAGTTCGCCGCCTGTTCCTGGGCCTTCTCGATGTCGGCCATCTTCATGGTGAGTTCGACATTGCGCTTGGCCAATTCCTCCTGAAGGGCCCTCTGCTCCTCGCGAGTCTGGTGGAACCAGGTCTGCGTCTCAGCAACGCGCACCTTGAAATCCACCTCCGCCTGGTCCACCGCCGCCACCCTGGACTTAACCTTGTCCAGACGGACACGATAGAGCGCTTGGAGTTTTCGGAAGTTGGCCCCCATAGCGCGGAAAAGCTTCTCTTTCGGAGAACCGTCACCGCCAACGCCAGGCTCACCGACAACCTCAAGCCCGGTGGCGGCAAGCACCTTGCCGTCAAAGACTTCCCCTTCGGCGGGCGCCCGGGAACTTGACGCCCCTGGGAGGTGGACGGAAAGATTGCCGCCCACCTTCAGATACTTGCCGGGGCCCGAGGTTGAGGAGGAGGGAGGCTGATCATCAACCGCCTCTTCCTCGGTGGTGGCCTTGCCGGCTTCCCCGGCAGGCCCACCGTTGGCGCCCTCGGCAGAAGCCTCCCCGGTCGCCTTGGCGGCCCCCGCCGCGGTGTCCTCGGCAGCATCCTTGGCGGCCTCATCAGCGGCGACCTCGGCAGCGTCCTTGGCGGCCTCCTCAGCAATGTTCCCAGCAACGGTATCCACATCCTCCATACCTGTTGGAGGAGGGTCTGAGTAGTAATGGGAGCATGGAAGCCAAGAAAAGAATGAGGGAAAAACAGAGACGAAGGACAGGCGACTCATCAGTGCCAGGCTATGAAGCAGAAGTCCCCTCTCCGCCAGCATTTGGCGCCGTGGCAGAGCCACCAGCGCCCAAGTTCCCCTCTTCCTCCATGGGTGTGGGCTCCGTGCCTGATGCCCTTGCCGGGGACGCCCCCCGCAGCGGCATAGTCGATGGGGGTGATGTGTTAGGAGTAGCCCTCTGTGGCTCCTCCTGCTGCCGCTCCCCTCCTGCAAACCCGGCAAGGTCAGCATCATAGCATCGAGCACCTACCACATGTCGAGTAAGAAGAGGATGGCGAACTTACGTTGGGGGCTGCGCCGGGGGCTGCTGTCCGGGCTGCTCAGCACCACCAATGGTGTCTTTGAAGCCCTAGCCGGGGGCTGGCTGCTCGCTGAGGTCCTTGCCCTCATCACCCTCTGGGCCAACGTCTCTGCCTCCCTGCGGAAGCAAAAATGGATCAAGACAAGCGATCCAATTCAAGGAAATGGAAATGACAGTAAGGAACGGAGAACTTACTCGTCATCCGTCTCCTCCTCTTCCACCATTTTTCTTTTCCTCTCCGGGTTGAGAGGCCCGAGATCAAAAGGGAGCTCCACATCATCATCCGAGTCGACGCCTGCCGGAGGAGGCGAAGGAGGCGACGGGGTTTGTGCGCGCCCGGATGAGGAAGGGGTTGTTGTCTTCTTCTTCTCAGCGGCCTTCATCAGCCTCTTGGCTGCCGTGGCCCTCGTGTGGCGCCCAGACCCCTCCAGGGCCAATTGAGGCCGCGCAGCCCTGCCGGGCTGGACCGGCTCACCGGAGCCAGCCCGCCGTGAGACTCGCCCTCTTCCCCTGGTTGGCGTCGAACCCGCCGCCACGTCCTCCTCCTCCCCCGACGACTCGTCGGCCGCGTCTTCGACGAGCAGAGATCCAGTGTCGGTGCTGCTGACCTCCCCGGAGGCCGTCGCCCACCGGGTGAGCTCCTCTTCCTCCGCCGCCGTTGCGGCCTTGTCCTCCACGCCCCCGGCGCTGCCGGCCTCCATGGCAAGCTGTGCCTCCCTCGCCCTAGTGGCAATGTAGTCCAGTTCTGCCTGGGTGGTGTCCATGATAAGCCACCGCTCGACGTCGACATTGACGTACACCTCGATCAGGGTGTCGAAGAATTGCTGCACATCCTCGTCCTTCGGCTCCTCCCAGCTCGGGACAGGGCCGTGCGCATTACAGTCCGGCATCATGGCAATGATCTCGGACCGACGCGAATTGTTGCACAACGGGACCACCCCCGCTGGCAGCTTGAAAAATGGCCCCTTGAGGGCCTTGCCAACCTTTGCGGCAGCCCTCGCGGCCTTGCCGGTCCGCTCGACCTGGCCATCGCGACCCACATCAAGCTGGAAAAGCCGCTGGCAGAAGTGAGCATGCGCCAGCACTGTGAAGTTGTGATCGAGGCCGGGGCGGAGTCGCATAATGTCAGCCGGGTTCGTAAAGAGCCAAGCTGGCCTCCCCTTGTTGTGCAACGGGGTGATCCGGCGGCGAATGAAGTCTGCCCCGATCATCTCAAGGGTGAGTCCGGCCTGGGTGAGCCGGAGAATCCTGGTGGTGGCGACGGTGAACCTCCCATCGGCGGCGTTGACATAGCTCCAAACGCTGCCACGGACCGGCGGCACTCGGTGGACCTTGCAGAATTCCGGCGGGTTTTCATCTTCAATCCAGCACCACCGGCCACGCCATTCCTCCCACTTCTCCTTCACGGCATCGTCCGGGTACGCCCCCTTGGATCTTGGGATCCAGGTGACGCAACCGGAGACGGCTCCTCCCGGCTGGATTCGAGGTAAGAAGTAATGGCGGAAGAGCGTCGTGTTGGGCTGCACCCCGGCAAAGCCTTCGCAAAGGTGCGCAAAGAAAGACATGCATGCCACCGCATTCGGAGTAAAATACAAGAGGCGAAAGCCGAAGGTGAGCATAACGCCGCAGAAGAAATCGGAGAAAGGAGGGCATAACCCGCAACAAAAGTAATCAACGAAGAAGGGGTACCGATTTGAGGCAGGATCAGCGCAAGCAGCAGGAATGATGCGCGTCGCCGGGTGTCCCGAATTCTCTCCCCCCATCTTCACTCCCCATAGGGGCCTGAAGGAGGCCCGGAGCTCTTGAACATCAACCGTCAAGGGGAAGAAGAAGGCGGACTTCGTCCGGTCCCCCGACAGCACACTCTCCGGCGGCTCCACCGTCCCGGCGCGCTTAGCCACCCCCTTGCCCTTGGCGAATTTGGGCGCCATGGCGGCCGAGAAGTCTAGAGGGTTGAGGAAAGGGGTGGCAAAGCAGCGGCGGCGGGCGACAGCGAAAGCTTAGGAAGGAAGGAAGAGAGGGAACGACGGCTCTGAGATTGGAAAAGGCACGAGGGAAGAGGAGAAAGTGAGCAGTGCGCCCACGGTTATTCCTTCTTGTGGGGGAAAAACGCGGGCCGCCTCCTTTCACATTAACTGTGATGTGACGCATGCCCGCGGGAAGCAACCCCACGCATGCCGCCCATGTCACACACGCCTCCCCACGCCGCGCCACGCGCGGGAAGCATGGGAAGCGCAGCACACGAAGAGATTTACCACGGTAAAAACCGCCCTGCCTGCCCGCGCACCGTTTTTGGGCCTAGCCCAACGACGCGATTGCACTTACGTGTGGCCCAGGCCCGGGGGCTCCTGTCGGTGTACAAAAAGAGGGGTACACTTTTTGTACCCCTATAACTGTGCATGGGCAGTCTGAGCCACAGGCACCACCACACTGAGCAAGGCAAGGGAGGTGAGCCAAGGTAAGGCCGAAGCTCAGGAGAAGCAGAACGACGCCAAGACCAAGACCACAAAGAGCAAAGGGGACGAAGCGGACCCCCCCGGCAAGATCCTTGTTGGGAGGCGGTTTTAGCAAACCCGGCAAGACCCTTGTCGTGGCAGCTCGCCCCACACCTACGGAGTGAGCCACCCTTGAGTCCACTGCCCCCATGGGGCAAGGATTCGGGAGACATCCCCGTGGTGGCATGCAGATCTTTGTGAAGACATTCAAGATCAGATACACCCTTTAGAAGATGATGATCCTTGGCGGGATCCCAGCCAAGGAGGACCACAAGGCCCCCGGCAAGAACCTTACCGGGGATGACAGCAGGCGCCACGGCAAGACCCTTGCCGGGGCCCCGGCAAGGCCCTTGCCAAGGACACCCGTGGGGCCACCATCAGGCCCACGACAGTCAAACCTCCACCGCCGTTCGCATGCAGCTGCCGACCCAACCAGCTGGGCAGGCACCTGCGTGGCGCATGCAGATCTTCATGGAGACCCGCCACTGCTCCACCTCAGCTGCCTGCCTGCCTACATGGCATCACAGGCGTCGCTGGCCAGGGCACGTGTCAACACAAGAAGGAGCGGCGACGACGGACGAGGCAGATCTCTCCCCCCGTCCCCGATAAAGCAAGGACACCTGGGCAAGACGCATTAAATGCGCCTTGTCATGTAATGCGAGGGATAACCTCACATCACTGTACCCTTCCCACCTCCTGTGTGCCACTGTGGCGACCCCTTTCCTATAAAAGGAGGCCCGAGGCGACCAGGAGGAGGATTCGGCTTTTTGGAGCTCCTCACGCCCCATAGCTAGCTCAAGAACACAGATATACAATCCACCAAAGCAGGAGTAGGATTTTACGCATCCTCGCAGCCCAAACCTGGATAAACAAACCGTGTGCTATCTGTTTGATCCGCTCTTCTCATGACCCCGCGCCCCGCAACCGTAGTAGGGATTCTTGTGATCCCATAGGTGTCGTTCCCATCAACAAATGGCAAGGAAGTAATCAAAATCACCATCAAGAATCCTACACTCGGGGGGCAACCGCAAGTGCAAGAAAATACTCGAGTTAAATTTGTCAAACCCAAGAGTCCAGAAGTTGGCAAGTGGAAGAGGAATGAAGCTAAAGTGCAACGCAAGCGGATCAAGCCAACTTTTGATATGTTGCTGTCCAAGTATGCCAATCAGTCGGTTGGTTCCAGCTCTAACCAGCCATCACAGTTGAAGCGACCAAGATCACCATCAGATGATATGTTCAGTCGGTATATGAAACCGAGTGGACCAAAGGCGTTATTTCCAGAAGAGCAGAGGCAAACTGTTTGGGACCGACTTGAATATACATATAATGGCCGACTGGACATCAGTAACTATCGGTCGGCTGGTCAAAACATGCGACCGGATGGAATCTATCCGAGTGTAAGAATGCACCCAGGTGGAAGCTATCCAAGTGAAAAAATGTGGCCAAGTAGATTCCATCCGACTGAATTCCATCCGAGTGGATTCCACTCGAGTGAATTCCATCCGAGTGGATTCCATCCAAGTGACACCCATCCGAGTGGATTCCATCAAAGTAAAAAGGTGCGCCCGAGTGGAAATTTCATGCATTTGGAAAGTCGAAAAGAATGGCGTGTTAAATCACCAAGTGTTGTAGCAGTTGAGTCGGGAAAAGGCAAGGAGAAAATGGATGCCGACTCACTTATCTTGGGCACCAAAACATTCACCATACGGCAGCCGATTGTGCATAGCAATCCGACTGAGCCGATACTTGCTATCGCGCCAAAGCACTCGGCTAATGACCATGAAGCAAGCACCAGCCAAGTAAAAACGAGAAATCCTAAATACACTCAGCCAAAGTGGTGTCCTCCAGGGCTAACAAAGACACAAAAAAGGAAACTACAGAGGTTAAGGAGTCAAGAAATGGCAGAACAAGAGGCCGAGAAGCAAAGGGATAAGTTGTTCAATGACACTCGGCCTATGGTACCTACAAAACAAGTGTGGAGGCCCAAGCGAATACAAGATGCAGTGGCTTCTACACCTATCACAGCAGCACCTACACTACCAAAAGAGGACGACGCAATCATTGCATCGTCTATGTTACCTATTGCTTCCTCTTCACTCGGACAAATTTCGGAATCAGTGGATGCACTCGCGGAGGAGGCTGATATGTTGGACTATGAGTCTATGCCGGTTCATGAAGGTATGGATATCAATATGGTGTATTACTTACCTGCTGAGTTTCGTGTTGTAGATGAGGAAGGGGAGGTGGCTTAGCTAGATTTTGGCCCTAAAAATGCAATATTCGAGAAGCCAAAAGAACTAGTAACGCATCTGAAACCGTTATATCTCAGAGGTCATATCAATGGGTCGCCGCTCACTCTGATGCTTGTTGATGGGGGTGCCATGGTAAATCTTATGCCCTATTCAGTCTTCAAGAAATTGGGTTTGCCTGATGAAGAATTGATCAAGACCAATATGGTGCTCAACGGGTTTGAAGGCAAAGAGAAAACTGAAGCCAAAGGTGTAATGTATGTGGAGCTTACAGCCGGAAGCAAAACTTTGGCTACTGCATTCTTTGTCGCTGAGGTGCAAGGTAACTACAACGTTATACTAGGCCGTGATTGGGTTCATGCAAACCAGTTCGTGCCATCCACTATGCACCAGTTTTTGATTCAGTGGGTTGATGATGAAGTGGAAGTTATTCATGCGGATAACTCGGCCTGTGTTGCTTTGGTCGATGCATCGGTGGATTGGCAACATCCCAATGCTACTTGCTTGATGGGACGTGACTTATCAGAATTTGATTTTCTCAGCGCGACCAAGAATGGTTTTGTGCCCGTCTCTTTAAAGCCGACTGAATGCAATCGGCTCCAAGGTATGATATGTTTAAATGGGTCCTAATTCCGAGTGGTTACAAAAACGTCTTGTAAACTATCGGTCCAGTGAGAACGATATGTATGAGTCTATAGAGGAGTTGGATGACATGGATAAACTTGGACAAGGTTTTACATCAGCCGATCCATTAGAAGAGGTTGATGTTGGAGATGGTTCAGTCACTCGACCGACATTTATAAACAAAATTTTGAAAGCCGATTGTAAGGCTAAGTTAATCGAGCTATTGAAAGAATATGTTTGTTGCTTTGCATGGGAATATCATTAGATGCCAGGGTTAAGCCGAGAGCTAGTGGAGCATCGGTTGCCTATAAATGCCGGTTTTAGACCTTATAAACAGTCAGCCAGAAAATTTAATCCGAAAACATATGACTGGATCAAGGAAGAGATCGGTCGACTGCTTGAAGCTAATTTCATTCGACCTTGTAGGTATGCCGAGTGGATTTCTAACATTGTCCCAGTGGAGAAGAAAGGTTCCGGAAAGTTGAGGGTGTGCATTGATTTCAGAGATTTGAATAGGGCTACACCCAAAGATGAGTATCCTATGCCAATAGCCGATATGCTTATTAATGATGCTTCTGGACATAAGGTTATTAGCTTTCTAGATGGTAATGCCGGATACAATCAAATTTTTATGGCCGAAGAGGACATGTACAAAACGGCTTTCCGATGTCCTGGTTTCCTTGGTTTATTCGAGTGGACAGTGATGACATTCGGATTAAAAAAATGTTGGAGCCACGTATCAAAGGGCTATGAATTTAATTTTTCATGATTTACTCGGTGTCATACTTGAAGTTTATATTGATGATATTGTTGTCAAATTGGATGCTTTTGAATCTCACTTGGCCGATTTGCGTTTAGCTTTCGAAAGAATGAAAAAGTATGGACTGAAGATGAATCCTTTAAAGTGTGCATTCAGCGTATCAGCTGGCAAGTTTTTGGGTTTCATTATTCATGAAGATGGCATAGAGATTGATCCCAAAAAGATAGAGGCCATACATAAAGTGGAGGCTCCAACATGTAAGAGAGATATGCAAAAGTTCCTTGGCAAGGTCAATTATTTGAGAAGGTTCATACCTAATCTATCAGGGAAAGTTGATGCATTTACTCCTATCCTTCGGCTAAAGAATGATGCTGATTTCACTTGGGGGCAAAACAACAAGAAGCATTTGATATGATCAAGAATTATTTGTGCACTCCTCCGGTGATGAAAGCACCCAAGCATAGGGAACCCTTCAGACTTTACATTGCAGCAGAGGAAGGAGTTATTGGTTCTGTTCTAACTCAAGAGACCGAAGGAAATGAGCATGCCATCACTTATTTGAGCCTCCGCTTATTGGACGCAGAGACAAGGTATACATTTATTGAAAAAATATGTCTATGCTTATATTATGCTTGCACAAAATTGAGACATTATTTAGTACTGAGTGCTTGCATAGTAGCTTGTCAGACCGATGTCATTAAATACATGTTGCATAGACCAATTCTTAGTGGTAGAATTGGCAAGTGGGCTTATGCTTTGATTGAATATGATTTGGCTTATGAATCTCTAAAATCAATGAAAGGCCAGATCATTGCTAATTTTATTGTTGAACATCGGATTGATGACAAGCATGATGTTGATATAAACCTTGTCTCAATAGTACCATGGAGATTATATTTTGATGGTTCAGTTTGTACCAATGGCCAAGGTGTTGGTATTGTTTACATATCTCCTCATGGTGCTGTTTTTGAAGCCTCATGCCGCTTAGAATATTTTTGTACAAACAATCAAGCCGAATATGAAGCATTATTATTCGGCCTAGAGATGTTACTTGCTATAGGTGTTACACATATTGAGGCTTATGGTGATTCGTTACTAGTGGTGCAGAAAATATCCAAAGTCTTTCAGTGTTTGGACGAATCACTTAATGTTTATCTTGATAAATGTCTAGATATAATTTCTACTTTGGATTGCTTTAGCATTGCTCATACATCTAGACATGACAATTGGAAAGCAAATGAATTGGCACAATAAGCATTCAGATATCATGTTGATAATGGCATGTTTCATATCTCTCAAAGACCGATGTCTTGTCTTGCCAATATGGGAGAGGCTGAACCTGAACCCACTGATTCGGCCATTAACAAAAAGTCTAGTGCAGATGACAATCCCGACTGGAGGAAGCCCATTGTTGATTACTTGTGCAATCCGAGTGAAAGGGTGGACAGGGTTGTTCGGCGTATGGCTTTCAAGTATACAATGAGAGATGATGGTTGTCGGTGTCAAAACCGGCGGATCTCGGGTAGGTGGTCCCGAACTGTGCGTCTAAGGCGGATGGTAACAGGAGGCAGGGGACACGATGTTTTACCCAGGTTCGGGCCCTCTTGATGGAGGTAAAACCCTACGTCCTGCTTGATTAATATTGATGATATGGGTAGTACAAGAGTAGATCTACCACGAGATCAGAGAGGCTAAACCCTAGAAGCTAGCCTATGGTATGATTGTATGTTGTAGTTGTTGTGTCCTACGGACTAAAACCCTCCGGTTTATATAGACACCAGAGAGGGTTAGGGTTACACAAGGTCGGTTACAAAGGAGGAGATACACATATCCGTATTGCCTAGCTTGCCTTCCACGCCAAGTAGAGTCCCATCCGGACACGAGACGAAGTCTTCAATCTTGTATCTTCATAGTCTAACAGTCCGGCCAATGGAGATAGTCCGGCTGTCCGGAGACCCCCTAATCCAGGACTCCCACAGTAGCCCATGAACCAGGCTTCAATGACGATGAGTCCGGCACGCAGTATTGTCTTCGGCATTGCAAGGCGGGTTCCTTCTCCGAATACATCACAGAAGAATTTGAATACGAGGATAGTGTCCGACCCTGCAAAATAAGTTCCACATACCACCGTAGAGAGAATAACATTTCCACAAATCCAATTTGCTGACTTGTTTTGGCAACACGACATTATGTCACGGCCCGGTGATTATTCGAACCGTTTCCTTTAACTAGCCCCGCACATAACGCGAGGCAGTTTTTTGACACGTCTTGTCGAAGCAAAGATCGTGTCCCCTTATCACGGGATTCTCATCAATACGGGTGTGGGTAACCCAACCACGCCATCGATTACGGTGCTTGGGGGATAAGAGAGTTTTACCAGGCTAGTGGGGACGCTTAGTTTCGTCCGCCCATATAAAGGGATAAGGATTCACCTTTTCATCCACGCCTTCTTCCTCCTTTGCTCATCCGTTTTCGCACACTCGAGCTCTAGCGCCCAAGTCCGCACTTCCCACCTCAACCTTCCCCAACCATGTCCGGAGCGGGAGGCAGGTGGATGGTCTCCTCTGTCATGGAGGGAGACATCAAGAAGCTGAGGAGAGCCGGATACCTGCCCGACGACATCGTGCACCGGCTCCCATATGAGGGGTAGCTCATCCCCACCCCCGGGCCCCATGAGAGGGTAGTGTTCCTTACCCATTTCCTCCGTGGACTGGGATTCCCTCTCCACCCATTCGTCTGGGGGCTCATGTTCTAATACGGCCTGGATTTCCACGATCTGGCCCCAAACTTCATCCTCAACATCTCGGCATTTATCATCGTGTGCGGGGCCTTCCTCCGCATCAAGCCCCACTTCGGCTTATGGCTGAAGACCTTCAATGTCAAGCCGAAGGTTGTGGGCGGCCGCCAGGCGGAGTGCGGAGGCGCCATGGTGGGCAAGATGCCCAACGTTACATGGCTCGAGGGCTCCTTTGTGGAAACCATAAAGGGGTGGCAATCGGGGTGGTTCTACATCACCGAGCCGCATGACCTTGCATGGGCAGCGGCCCCGAGTTCCGATCTGGCATCCCCACGCGGCTCACCTCCTGGAAAGAGAAGGGCCTGTCCTGGGGTAGTTCGGGAGAGCTGACCGGACTCCAAACATGTATTCAAAACATGGTGAACAAGAAGCTCAAACTCATCAACGTAGTCCAGGTCATGCTCCACCGCCGGATCCTCCCGTGCCAACAACAGGACTACAACTTGTGGGAGTTCGACCCGGCGCAGCACCGAACTCTGAACAGGCTCTTCGACACAACTCACGAAGATGCCTGGAGGGTGCTGTTCAAAAGCGCCGAGGTCCCCCCTCCCATTATTGAGGATCGCGGATTCAGCGCGAAGCGCCAAGCCAGTGCGGTAAGCTGATTTACCTTTCACAGGATACTTATTTTTTATAGATTGACTCCATGCGGGATCTAAACTCCCGTACCTTTGATAGGACTGGCAGGAGATGGCCGGACAGATCGACTGTCCGGCTCCTTTGCCCGAAGGCCCAGCAGACGCTCTTCTGGCGAAGATGCTGACTCTGGCTCCTTATACGGTGCCGAAGAATACCAAGAAGGCCAAGGGAACCCGAAAGAGTTCCTGACGCCAGGCATCGTCGGACTCACCATCCGAGGATTCTACAGCGCAATCCTCCCCCGAAGACGAGGTGGCAGAAGAGGATGCTCCCCCTCCAGACGGGGGAGACAAGAAAGGGAAGGCTGCCCCAACTAGGGAGGCCGAAGGGTCCAAGAAGGGGAGAACTCTCCTTCCGGACTACTCTACCACCGCCGCCGACGGCGAAGACGAGTGGCTTCCCAGGGCCAAGCCCCTGGGGAAGTCGTAAGTATTCGGATACCAGAGTAAGTCATAGTATTCCTTTGCCGCACTACTTCACCTAACGCCGAAATATGATTATGCAGGCCGCCCCGAGCCCGTATCGATGTATCATCGGACGGCTCCCTGGGCTCGTCGGACATGGTTAGCGATCCAGTCCCGAATGCCACCTCCCCCTATCTTGCGGACGACGCTGAGGTGCTGTCTCACGAGGCACCGGGTCGAGGGGAGACAGTCCCGGAGGCACCTCAAGGCGGCCTCCCGGACTCCGGGAGCCGAGGGGACAAGGCCCCTGAGAGCTCCGAGTTCGGCCCTCAGCCGAACACCGCGCCGGAACCTCCAGTGGTTCCGGGCTCGGGCAAGAGGCCTCCTTCTAAGAGGGGCAAGACGCCTGTGCCGGTGAACTCTGTCCATCCAGAGGCGCCGGACAATCTGCTGGAAGCGCTTCGCAGTGCTTCCATACTTCCATCGACGAGGAGCACCGTACTATTATGAGTGCGGTGGTCCAGAAGGTTCAGTCCGCCAAGAGCGGATTGACTGAAGCCTGTGCCAGCCTTCTAACAGGCTTTGAGGTAAGTGTTTTTTAAAATATAGGAAAAATATTACCGCATAGACAGTTAGCCCCTGATGCTTTGTTCGGTGTTCACAAAGAAAAGCCGAACAGAGGATCAAATATTGCAGGAGTCTAATATAAGTATGTCAATATGCATATGCAGGCTCGCTGCTGGCGTCCGCCGCACTGACTGCGGAGGTCGCCGTACTGAAGCAGGACCTCAAGGGGTCCAAGAAAGAGCTCGGCCTTGCCAAGAGGAAGCTCGAGGAGAACAAGGGTAAGTAATACCTTGTCTGTAGATATGTATATATAAAACAAGACACGATTGCAGAATGATAGGATCATCGTATATTTGCCAGGGGCCACGACCGAGGTGGCAACCCTGAAGCAAGCGCTAACCAAGGCCGAAGATAAAGCGGCCAAGGAGCGCACCGAGTGGGAAAAACAAGAGGCTCGTGTGGGCGAGGTGCAGCAAGAGCTCCAGGCTCTTGTGACGAAGCACGAGGCGTTGGAGCTTGACTCAAAGACGTGAGAGTCTGAGCTTGCCGCGGCCCTTGAGAGCGCAAAGAGTTCCAAGGCCGAGGCCCAAAAGGCCCTCCCGGGGATTGACGCGATGAAGAAAATAGCGGTGGGTAAGGCATTCTATATGAAAAGCAAGCATGTGAAAGTAAATTACCGATTACTTACCCGAATTCGGAGCTCTCCAGGAGCATTCGCAGATTTGCCCGGCAGCGTGTCGGATGCCGCACAATTTTTCCAGGTCGAGGAGGGAAGCTCAACGGAGAAGTTGTTCTGGTCTCAGTATACTGAGACCGAACACCCGATGCCTCTGAGCGACCAGCTAAAGCAGCTGGTCGAGCTGCACTAGGCGGCCGAACAGGCCATGAAGGGCCTTATAGTCCGGTTGTGTCCTGGCGACGCCCTTCCGAACAGCTACTTCGGCCTGGTGAGGCGGCTTGTGGATGCCTGCCCACGGCTGGAGGTCGTCAAGCGGTCCGTCTGCATCGAAGGTGCACGCCGGGCTTTCGCCCGTGTGAAGGTGCAGTGGACCAAGCTAGACGTTGTGATGCTGATCAAGGAAGGGCCGCCGCAGGGCAAGGAGCATCGCACCCCCGAGATTTATTATGAGGGTGTCCTGAAGGGTGCCCGTCTTGTAGCGGAGGAATTTGCAAAGGATGTAATATTTGAGTAAACTTGCTCGTGTGATCATGTATGATGAAAACTTGCTTCATATGCGCTATGCAACGCTTGTGTGAATTTAAAATATTACCTTCTGTTTGGCCGTTTATCCAATCTGAGAGATGGCTAGTCCTCGGCTTCTGCCCCCATGCCACGAGTGCTGGGGTGTTCGGGATAAACCTGAGCACTCTTGTTCCCATGTTTGGGTCCTTCGAGGGAGGTGCTCAGCACAACGAACAAGGCAACCGGACTAATAATGCTTTATCACTCTCACTTAGCCATAGAATTCTATAATTTTAAATTTCAGCGAAGCCCCTGGTATTTGGAAGGCCGAATTCGGGGCGTGATACACGCCTTTAAGCCGGACAGGGTCGGCCCCTCGCCCTAAGCGGCATAAGTCTTTAGGGACTCAAAAACCTCGCCGAACAACGACCAGTCTCTCGCCTTATCACGACAGACAGTTTTAGCTTTCTCTACTGAGGTGCTAAGCCCGGCAGAACTGGGGCACAATCGCAGTAGTTCTCCTAGCGCTACCTTAGCCGATAGAGCGGAATGTAAGGTACCAAAACATAGGAGCCGGGCAAACCCAACATTTGACCAAAGACATGATTCAGAGCTGATGCATATAATGCTATAAGTTCGGGGTGCCGCACTTGTGGAAAGTGTTCGGACTTTTCACACCATATTGTGGGGTACGTAAGCCCCTGGTGTATTGGCCGTACCAAAGTGTACGGTTGCAAGGCGTCGTTAATGAACACACATATATATAACAAGAATGCAATAATAGTCGTGATGTTATGCATTGTTTATTCAAAAAGGTGCGTTAAAGCAGAATGATACAGATAGTGCGATAAGCAAAGAGTGGGACTATGTCCCTTCCAAGGGCAAGCTGAGGAATAGTATTAAATCAAATATTTCGCTCGTTATTGTAATCCACCTGGGAATTCCGTGGTGTGACGTAGCTTTCTGCCTCCTTGGTTGCTGCATCATGTGTTCGGCAATAGTGCTGCCGGACAGGGTTTCCAGAGATTAAGGTCCTGAAAAAGAGAAAAATAACCAAACGGGAAGCCCCTAGTGCGGTTTAAGCCGCGTCTTGGGGCGTGCCGCAGTTGTGCCCCCCTCCCCACCTGTGCCCATGGTATTTTTAATGCGTAATTATGTACGCGTGGCACGAGTTTCGCCGTTTGGCTGGGACTGGGGTGGGGGCCGCATTGCTACGCGAGCTCAGATCGCGCCAGGCGGTCTATTTGCCGATTGCTCCGAGCGCGCTTGAAGGTGTCCGGGTCTTGAAACGCCGAACTGGTGGATTGCCTTGAGAGGCTGCTTTGCGCTTCTGCTGCGAGGGCCGCAGTGTGCTCCTCTGTTCGGAGAGAGCGCTCTGTGTTTCCATTGACTGTAATAACCCCGCGAGGTCCTGGCATCTTGAGCTTGAGGTATGCATAATGCGGTACCGCATTGAATCTCACAAATGCGGTTCGCCCGAGCAGTGCATGATAACCACTGCGGAACGGGACTATATCGAAGATTAACTCTTCGCTTCGGAAGTTATCCGGGGATCCGAAGACCACTTCCAGTGTAATTGAGCCTGTGCAATGGGCCTCTACACTGGAATGACGCCTTTGAAGGTCGTTTTTGTGGGTTTGATCCTTGAGGGGTCTATACCCATTTTGCGCACTGTGTCCTGATAAAGCAGGTTCAGGCTGCTGCCGTCCATAAGGACTCGAGTGAGGTGAAATCCGTCAATGATTGGGTCCAGAACCAGTGCGGCGAATCCGCCATGACGGATACTAGTGGGGATGGTCCCTGTGATCGAAAGTGATCGGATAGGAGGACCATGGGTTGAACTTTGGGGCGACTGGCTCCAACGCATATACATCCCTGAGCGCACGCTTCCGCTCCCTCTTGGGGATGTGGGTTGCGTATATCATGTTCACCGTCCGCACTTGTGGGGGAAACCTCTTCTGTCCTCCGGTGTGTGGCTGTCGGGGCTCCTCCTCGTCATCGCTATGTGGCCCCTTGTCCTTGTTTTCGGCAATTAACTTGCCGGCCTGCTTGAACACCCAACAATCCCTGTTGGTGTGATTGGCTGGCTTTTCTAGGGTGCCGTGTATTTGACACGAGCGATCGAGTATACGGTCCAAGCTGGACGGACCCGGCGTACTTTGTTTGAATGGCTTTTTCCGCTGACCGGGTTTAGAGCCTTTGAATCCGGCATTGACTGTCGTATCCTCGGTATATTATCGCTGTTAATGCGGCGCTTATGTTTGTTGCGACGTGACCTGCTATTGCCGTCCTTGGTATCCGAAGTACCATGGTTCTTTGATATGTTATTACTGCGAGCCAGCCAGCTGTCTTCTCCCGCACAAAAGCGGGTCATGAGTGTCGTGAGGGCTGCCATAGATTTCGGCTTTTCCTGACCAAGGTGCCGGGCTAGCCATTCGTCGCGGATGTTGTGTTTGAAAGCCGCTAGGGCCTCTGCATCCGGACAGTACGATTTGATTTTTCTTTGTTAGGAACCGAGTCCAGAATTGCCTGGCCGATTCTTCTGGCTGCTGAATTATGTGGCTCAAGTCATCGGCATCTGGTGGTCGCACATAAGTCCCTGAAAGTTGTCGAGGAATGCGGCTTCCAGATCTTCCCAACAGCTAATGGACTCTGCTGGCAAGCTGTTAAGCCAATGCCGCTGGTCCTTTGAGCTTTAGTGGGAGGTATTTGATGGCGTGTAAGTCATCACCGCGGGCCATGTGGATGTGGAGGAGGAAATCCTCGATCCATACTGCGGGATCTGTTGTGCCGTCGTATGATTCAATATTTACAGGTTTGAAACCTTCTGGGATTTGATGATCCATTACTTCGTCTGTGAAGCATAAGGGGTGTGCGGCGCCTCTGTATTGGGCTATATCGCGTCGCAGCTCGAATGGGTCTTGCCCGCTGTGTTCGGCCCGGCCGGATTTACTTTTACTGTATCCGGCGTGACGTTTATCGTCTCGCATAGTGGCGCGCCCTCGTGATCCGTAGATCGATCTTGCATGCTTTGCTTTGTCCTCCAATATGTCTCGCAGGTCTGGCGTATCTCCCCATGCCTTTTTATTTGAATGGCGTCGGGGTGCAGGCTGAGTTTTTGGCTGGAATGCCTCTCTATCGCGGCCACGAGGTGGCCGATCAGCCGCATCATACGCTTCTTCCTCCAGTCGGGGTAGCAACCTGTTTTGGGTAACTCTTGGAGGGGCGCTCGAGTTTATATTCCTCGGCCGCGAGGACTTCAGTCCATCTGTCAGCTAGCAGATCTTGATCAGCTTGAAGCTGCTGCTGCTTTTTCTTAAGGCTATTTGCCGTGGCTATAAGCCGGCGTTTGAAGCGCTCTTGTTCGACGGGATCCTCTGACAGCGAATTCGTCGTCGCCGAGGCTTGCCTCGTCTTCGGTCTTCGGGGGGGGGGGGCATGTAATTATCATCCTCCTCCTCTCCATCTGCCGCTCTCTCAGGAGGGCTGGCTCCTCCATCCTCCTGCTCTAAATCTTGCTAGAGGGGATTATTGTTGTCTTCAGCACTATCCGGAGTGTTATTATCTCCTGTGCCGGTATCACCACTTTTGCTTTGGCGGGACTTAGAGCGGCGCCGCTGACGTCGGCGCTTGGGTTGCTTCTTGGAGGGGTCATCCTCCGCTATCTCGTCGCCATTGCCTTCTTTGGGTGTATCCACCATGTATATATCGTATGATGAGGTGGCTGTCCAGTGCCCTGTGGGCAGTGGATCCTCTTCGTCTCCCGCATCGTCGTCCATACCGTCGATGTCTTCGGAGTCGAAGTCGAGCATGTCGGTTAAGTCATCGACAGTGGCTACTAAGTGGGTGGTGGGTGGGCCACGAATTTCTTCGTCGTTCGCATCCCAGTCCTGTCGGGCATAGTTCGGCCAGGATCCTCCTGACAAGGAGAGAGACCTTAATGCGTTCAGTATGTCGCCAAAGGGCGAGTGCTGAAAAATATCCGCGAAGGTAAACTCTATGATCGGCGCCCAATCGGATTCGATGGGAACGGGCGAGGGCGGTTCGGAGTCCGTGGCCGGAGAAGGATCCGACAGTTTAACAACACGGCTCTTGTGCAAGGTAAGGTCAATGTTTGGCTCGATCGCCGCTGAGGGTAAGGCCTCCGTGGTGGGGTCCATCCACCCGTCCATGGACGGAGCAACTGGCTCCGAATTGAGGGTCGGAGCGGCTGCCTGTGCGATCTCCTAGACACTGCCCGATGGTAGAGCTAAATCGTACTCATCATGACCACATGACGCACAAGGCAGAGGCTCGAATCCGTCGAAGATCAAGTCTCCACGGATATCGGCCGTGTAGTTTAAGCTTCCAAACCTGACCTGGTGGCCAGGGGCGTAACTTTCAATCTGCTCCAGATGGCCAAGCGAATTGGCTCATAGTGCAAAGCCGCCGAAGACGAAGATCTGTCCGAGGAGAAAAGTCTCACCCTGGACTGCATCGCTATCGATGATAGTAGGAGCCATCAAGCTTAACGGCGACGACACAGAGGAACTCTCAATGAAAGCACCAATGTCGGTGTCAAAACCGGCGGATCTTGGGTAGGGGGTCCCGAATTGTGTGTCTAAGGCGGATGGTAATAGGAAGCAGGGGACACGATGTTTTACCCAAGTTGAGGCCCTCTTGATGGAGGTGAAACCCTACGTCCTGCTTGATTAATATTAATGATATGGGTAGTACAAGAGTAGATCTACCACGAGATCAGAGAGGCTAAACCCTAGAAGCTAGCCTATGGTATGATTGTATGTTGTAGTTGTTGTGTCCTACGGACTAAAACCCTCCGGTTTATATAGACACCGGAGAGGGTTAGGGTTACACAAGGTCGGTTACAAAGGAGGAGATACACATATCCGTATTGCCTAGCTTGCCTTCCACGCCAAGTAGAGTCCCATCCGGACAAGAGACGAAGTCTTCAATCTTGTATCTTCATAGTCTAACAGTCCGGCCAATGGAGATAGTCCGGCTGTCCGGAGACACACTAATCCAGGACTCACACAATGGTCTTTATCGCAGAACAGTCGATGATGTTCTTCTAAAGTGTTTGGATGAGGACCAGGCAAGAGTTGCTATGGGAGAGGTACATGAAGGCATTTGTGGCACTCGCCAGTCGGCTCCCAAGATTAAATGGTTATTGCGACGTGCTGGGTTTTATTGGCCGACTATGATTAATGATTGCTTCAGATATTATAAAGGGTGCGAAGCTTGTCAAAAATTCGGTGATATTCAATTGGCTCCTGCTGCTATGTTACATCCTATTATCAAGTCGTGGCCCTTTAGAGGATGGGGATTAGACTTTATTGGGCAAATTCATCCATGTTCCTCAAAGGGGCATCAGTTTGTATTGGTGGCAACTGATTAATTCACTGAATGGTCTGAAGCAGTACCTCTCAAGAACATGACACATACAGAGGTAATTCAATTTATAACTCAGCACATTATTCATAGATTCGGTATTCCTCAAATGTTAACAACAGATCAAGGTTCATCTTTCATGTCACACCAAGTCAGAGAGTTTGCCGAATCTTATAACATAAAGTTGATCAATTCCTCTCCATATTATGCCCAAGCTAATGGACAAGCTGAGTCTAGCAATAAATTTTTAATCAAAATCATCAAGAAGAAGATTGAAGATAATCCAAGGAGATGGCATGAGTTGTTGTGTGAACCTTTGTGGGCACATAGAATTTCAAGGCATGGTGCTACGAAGGTGACCCCATATGAGCTAGTATATGGTCAAGAGGCCGTTTTACCAGTGGAAGTAAATTTGAATGCTTTGAGAATAGCCAAACAAAATGATTTATCGGCAGTAGACTTTTATAACTTGATGATGGACAATATTGATGAGGTTGCCGGTAAACGTTTGGTTGCTTTGAAGTCCATAGAGAGAGACAAGTTGAGGGTTGCAAGAGCTTACAATAAGAAAGTTAAGTTGAAGAATTTTCAAGTTGGTGATCTCGTCTGGAAAGTGATTCTGCCAATTGGTTCAAGAGATAGAAAATTCGGGAAGTGGTCTCCAAGTTGGGAAGGTCCATTTAGGATTACAAGAGTTGTTCCCTGGAATTCATATTTGATGGAATCAATACAAGGGGCGTTGTTACCTCGAGCTCTCAATGGCAAATATTTGAAGAAGTACCACCCGAGTGTGTGGCAGGAAGCCTAAGTAGGCAATGGCGGATATACGATTATCGCCCTTAGCACAAACATGGCCGATACATGATTATCGCCCTGAGAAAAATAAATGGCCGATGGAGTGTTGACATCATCCTTAGAACGAACACCATGCATATTATTTTTCGGCGTGCAAGATTTGCTGAAAAACAGGGGGCATGTGTTAACACCTGATTTTGGCAAGATATAGAGTGAAAGGGTTTAAGCATGAGAAAGTTTCACATCGTCGAGTGGAACAACTTTGATGTTTAGGCTATCGCCATTCGAACTCATCTCAGTGGCCGAAGCTGTACTCCGAGTGATAAAATTTAGTGTTCTGAGTGCTTTTCGGCAGATTACGCCCTCAATATGACCTCAGATGAAGGAGCACTCTAAAGGAATTATCCTCGTCTCGTCGAGGAAATCGATTTTCATATATAAATCATCTTAATCCGAGTTCATATGCAAAAGTTACAGTCAATACGGTCTGAACAGGCCAGAGACAAAAATATTACGCTTGACACCAGACACATGTTGATGAGTGTCTGATACAATGCGTGAGCAATTCGGCCCTTAAGACGGCCTTGAATCGAAAAACCTTCAACATAGAGAAGTTTCGTCTCGTCGAGCCGATCGATTTTCATATATAATTTGTTTCAATCCGAGGTCCTATGAGGCCTGGAAAGACAAAACAAGATCAGGCTATGTTTTCAGTCGGAAGATCCGAGTGAAAAGCTACCATCCGAGTGAAAACTTACCGATCGAGTGAAAGCTTACCATCCGAGTGAAAACTTACCGGTCGAGTGAAAGTTTTCCGTCCGAGTGAAATTATTATCATCCGAGTGAAACTGTTACCATCGGAATGAAAACTTGCCGATCGAGTAAGAGATTGTCTTCTGAATGAAAATATAATCATCCGAGTAAAAAGATTACCGTCGGAATAAAAACTTGCTGATCGAGTAAAGAGATTACCTTCCGAGTGAAAATATGGTCATCCGAGTGAAGATTGTCTTCTGAGTGAAATATTCTAACATCCGAGTGAAAAAGTCCAGTCGGACGATTCAAGTGAATGACTCTAATCCGAGTGGATGAGCTTGAATCCGAGTGAAACTGAACATATGCCCGCAAGTTTATCAAGATGACCTCGGATGAAGAAGTGTTCAATACAGAAGTTGTGCATATCATCAAGACGGTAAACTTTGGTTTTGGAGTCATCATCATCAGAGATAGTATATGGCTTACAAATTCACTACGAGACTCGGATAATCCAGTCTACTGCAAGACCAAGTCCGACTGAAAGGTAAAGATGACCTCGAAAAGTATTCAAGAAGGCCTTATTTGAAAAAGTGATCAACATGAGAGTTGTTCGTATCATCGAGGCGCACAAATTTCATATTTGGGTCGTCTTGATCGGAGATCATATGCAAGCTCAGTGTCCCGCGCAAGAAGGAAGACAGAGTTGGGGCCAGATTCAGACTGAATCCGAGTTGGAATAGAACTAGGACTCTAGGACGTGAATTGATGTAATTTTTCTTGTAAGGAAAGCCTAGATGAATCCTTTACTTGTACGGGAAGTCCAGCCGCCTCTTATATATATGGGGGGTGACGTCCGATTGAACAACACACAATCGAACAAATCAATATACTACTTTTTCAGTTTACGTTTTATCTCTCCACCGTTTTCTCTCTCGTTCTTCGCTGTTCCTCAAGTTTGAGAGCTGCGAATCCCGAGGCTCTAGGGGTGAGCGAATCGACCTAGAGCAGCCCATAGCCGCCGCACACCCTAACGGGATCCCTCCCGGGGGTGTGGGGTTTCGGGTCTACAAAAGCGCCCATCGACTGTCTTGCGTATCGCGCTGTCGGTCGGGTCTCCTTCAACGTGAGCTGTGGTGCATCACCCCCGGCGTCCCGGCGTTGAAGGTACACGTGCCGTGTTCGTGTGTCAACAACATGTTTGTCATCTGCTAGCATACGACAAAGAGGACACGTGGCAGCTGTCGTGGTTCTAAGTCTGACAGTAGAATGGGGGTAGGAGTGTAGAGGCAAGATCCTAGCTATGGAGGAGTTGTACACGCGAGTTTTACGAGTTCAGGCCCTTCTCGGAGGAAGTAACAGCCCTACGTCTCGGAGCCCAGAGGCGGTCGACTGGATTATATGCGTGTGAGTTACAGGGGGTGCGAACCCTTGTGCCTGTGGAGGGAGGTGGCTTATATAGAGTGCGCCAAGACCCCAGCCAGCCCACAACACAGAGGGTTTAAGGTACATTGAAAAGAGAACGTTACTGGTAACGCCCACATTAAAGTGATGTAAATGTCAATTAAGTCTATAAGTAAATGCTCGACCGTTGCATATGCAGAGTGGCCTTAGCTCTTCTGCCCGTCGAGTGACTTCTGTGACGGTCGAGTGGCATCGGTTCTTCTGAGTGGAACGTTTCTGGTCGAGTGGATGATGGTACCCTTTGGATGATCCTGGCTTTAGGGTTGTCCTAGGGAGATGTCTAGGTCAGTCTATGGCCCTGCCCTAGGTACGTCGCTTCATCATTAGCCCCCGATGTTCAGGGTTCGATGGAGAAGAGTGATAATCCCCTCTGATTCAGCTTTTGTGCTTTGAGAATGTCTCGCCCAGAGGTCGAATGAACTTCAGTATGGCTTCAACTGCTTCTTCAGCGCCTTGTCCATTCCTTGGTTTTGTCGAGTGAACTTTTCGTTGATAAGTTTCGAGTGTTGATATGGGAAAAATCTTCCGTCTGACGGGTCGTTCTGTCATCTGCGGATTTCACGGATTCGAATTTTGGGAAGCGCGCCGGGCGGAAAGAGGCCGCAGTAAATTGGACGATTAGGCAGGCCGCCTCGATCTCCATGCCACCTTTTTTTGTCACGGTATCGCGCGCGCGACTGTTGCGGGATTTGATAAAGATCGTCCGGGCCTACAAGTCAGTCACTCGGAAGCGACCTTATATAAGGCGCCGGACCGGGGCCTTTGAACAGTGCGCCCCATTCTTCTTCTTCCTCCTCAGTTCTCCGCTGCGCCTGCTCTGCTCTCGGCGTCGTCGCCCCGCTCGAACTTCGACCCGCTGCCATGGGGAAGGAGAAAGACGGTGGCGTTGAGCCGTGCGAAGGAAAGCGACGGCGGAAGGCGGAAAGGAAGAGACCACCCGGGGCGGATCTTCGTCGAGGTCCAGCCTACCTACCGCCTGGCTGGATCCAGGGCGACTGGATCTGCTCGACAATCAGTCAAGACGACATTGATGACCTGGTGGAGGGGGGACTGATCCCCCATGAGTCGGCGCGGCTCCCGGGGAACGACACCGAGCCGCAGCCGCAGGAGGGTGAGTGCGCCCTCCTTGCCACTCATGTCGAACGCGGGTTTTCTTTGCCTCCCCACCCTTTCTTTCGCGGTTTCTTGAACTTATTCGGGGCTCAACTCCACCACTTTTCTCCAAACACCATCGTGTACCTCGCTGCTTACGTGTCTATGTGCGAGAATTTCTTGGGCTACCGACCACACTGGGGTCTCTTCAAGCACATATTCACATGTCGCTCCTAGACGGTCAAGAAGGCCAACCCGAGTGACGAGAGGACGCATGTGATACAGATGTGCGGGGGTCTTGGAATCCAAATGAGGAACAAGAGCACCTTCCCGCTATGATCCTACCCGACTCGGTCCGGGGCTAGCAGTCGACCTGGTTTTACTGCAAGGACCAGCCGACCCTGGGTCAGTCGACTGGACTCCCCCCTTATCCATGGCTCGAGTGGAGAAGCCCTCCTCCTTGAGAGTGATCCCGAAAGAGAAGGCGCAGGTGAAGGTGTTGGTCGAGCGGGTCGTCCAATTTGTCTGCGACGGAGTGACTGGTATGGACCTGCTGGAGGTCTTCCTCAGTCGACGCATCCAACCACTCCAAGCTCATGACCATCCGATGTGGATGTACTCGGGACTCGAGGATTCCACTCGGATCCACTCGGAGGATGTTAGTGAGGACACGGTGGAGAAGTGGCTGAGGGGTATTACCGGCAACAAGGATAATCCCCGGGGGTCCAGGAGGGTGGTTCCATTCGACCATTTGCGCCAGCCGGAACAGGTACGATTCTGCATTGTCGAGTGTCTTCTTGATTCACTATGTAACATCTTGTTGACGGTCGACTGTCTTTCTTTTGTTCATTGTATTTTTAGGATCTTATTGATATGTACTCGATGCCCAATGGAGTGCAGGAGCAAAATGTCAAGGAAGAGGCGAGCGGGGGCGAGAGTGGCGAGTGGCACTCGGATGCAGAGGAGGACGAGGAGAATGATGACCCGAGTGATGAATCAGAGGTCGACTCGCCTTCTCGCAGAGAAAGGAGGTCTAAGCACGTTCACGACCCGGCAAACACCTCTGACCTGGTGGCCGCACCGACTGGGCAGTCTTCAAAGCGCCCTCGGACGTCTTCTCCGGTGCCGACTGAGAAGGGACCGAAACAGCTCAAGACTGCCGCCTCCTGCGCCGAAACTATTGAAGGCCACATCCTCCAAACCGCCGAAGGCTTTGCCCAGAATCAAAGTGACCATTCCCACCATCTCCGGGTAATCATCTGACCCGATCTTTTGGTCGACTCGAGCAACAGAACATAGCCGACTGAAAGTTGACATTTGCAGTGCTGCTACCTCTGGAACTTCTTCCCGCCAATACCGAGATGAGGAAATGGAAGACGCAGTTACCTCCAACCCAGGTAAAATTCTCGTGATATGTTCTTGATTATTTGGTCAATCGAATTCTGGCGGTTCACTTGGAGTCGACTGATTTATTTGCAGCCCCGCCTAACGTTATCGAGCTTCCGGATGATGATGAAGATGTGGCCCCGAGGCCCAGAAAGAACAAAAAAGTAGCGGCTGGCAAGACATCTCAGCCAGGGCTGACGATGGAACCAACTGTCCAACAACCTGAAGATGCAGGTGGGGCCTCTGTAACTTTTGTTTTCCCATTGTCGAGTGAGCACCCTGCACCGTCGATTGTACCAGTGTTTCCTTCTGCCGCCCAACCCCATGTCTCAGAGTTCCAAGCTGCCGCATCTGGGCCATCTGCCCCTTTCTTCACCAACTATCATGTTCCGGAAAGCCAGTCGGACGCCGCTGCGGAGGCTATCCGTCAGGATAACGTGATGATGGAGCAGATGAAGACAGTGCACGAGAATAGCCAGGCTGCTTACGATGCCAGCGCGGCTCTTCGGGCCAATGTCCAGGTAAGTTGGCTTTCGACTGACCTTGTTCTATTAGGATATGCTACCTAAAATATTTTCTTTCATATAATCTCTTATTGTTTGCGTCGAGTCTATACACCCACTGGGTGTTTTGTTATCTTTAGTATTTGCGCTCTTCCACTTGGCCTGAGCGAGTGGGATCTGAACCGGTGGGGGCACGCTAAGTGCACCCACTTGGTGTAGTCCCCGAGACCGCAGTCGACTGCGGGCAGTCGACTGGGGTCTGAGTACTTTTCCCTTTCCTTTCTTCCACTCGACCCGGGCGGACCGGCCGAGTGGGATCTGAACCAGTGGGGGCACGTCAAGTGCACCCACTGGGTGTAGTCCCTGAGACCGCGGTCGACTGCTCGCAGTCGGCCGGGGTCTGAATAGTTGTTCTCTCTTTCTTTTTTTTACTCGACCTGGGCGGACCGGTCGAGTGGGGTCTGAATCAGTGGGGGCACACCAAGTGCACCCGCTGGGTGTAGTCCCCGAGATCACGGTCGACTGGGGGCAGTCGGCTGGGGTCTGAGTAAACTTTTAAGTTTTATTCACTCGGAAGTAAATAATCTTTGATCTTGTCAATTGACATGTATTTTACCTTCTACAGAAATCTTGTACTCTCATTTTTAAGTTCGCCGAATTTGAGGAGAAGCAGAGGCAACTCAACCTTGACTTGGAGATGGCCCAACAAAAGTTTAAGAAAGCTCAAGATGAAGCTGCTGGTATGGAAGGTAACTGCCTGTCGACTGTTCACGTTGATCGTCCTTTAAAATATTTCTTCGATCTCTTGTTTGATTCGATTGCTTATTTTGCAGAGAAAATGAGGTTGGCTCTAAAGAAGAAGGACTTGGACCTTGCAGCTGCGCAGAAGGAAGCTCAAGATAAGACTGCCCTTGCAGACCAGAAGCTGGCTTCGGTCGGAGCACTGGAAGGAGAAGTAAGCAAGCTGAAGTCCTCTCTCACTGAATCCAACCAAGAGGTAACTCGTCTGAAGAAGGATAAGATAGCTCTGAATGAGAAGCTGGAGTCCGCGGCTCATAAGAGAAATGACGTGGAAGCCTATCTGAGAACTCTTGCCAAGAAGCTCTATCTTATGCTGGAAGGTATTCCTTTTAATCCGACTGCTTTACTGCTTGCGAGTTAATCCTGTCCAGTCGACTCACTAACTCTTTGACTGCAGAATTCTGCCAAAACTTTGACGAGGAAACTGGACGGATCGAGACGGGTTTAGACCCTATCGTTTCTCCAGTCGGTGACGAGGCTGCCATGAATGTGCTTCGACTGGAATCCCGTGTCACCGGTGTCACAAGTTACCTCGCCCGTCTGAAGGTGGCGGTTTCATGGAATGACTCATCACTCTGGCCAAGGGCGACGCTTCAAAATGACCTCGAATATCTGATGACTCGGCTCAACGAGGTTCCTGGTCGAGTGCAAGAGTGGAAGAAGTCCTCTGCCCGGTGTGGTGTTGATGTGGCGTTGTCCTTGGTACGAGTCCACTGCAAGGAAGCTCGCGAAGACAAGCTGGCGGCGATCAAGGTCGCCAACACCAAAAGGCACGATTTCCAGTCCTTTATGGAGACTTTCATAGCTGTCGCCACTCGGATTGCAGATGGAATCGACTTGGACGAATTCGTTGAACCTGCCAGCCCTCCTCCTGCCAAATGAACAAACTTTGAGATTTAAACTTGCCTTAAATTTGCCTTGGGATGCCAGGTGGTTGCTGTAACCATTAAACTCCTTCGGGATTCATGCTCGAATACTGTTGATCCGTTGCCTGGAATTTTTAGGATCTATCTGAACTTGGTTTATTTCTGAATATGTTTGTATTTGCCTTCGCATGGAATTTGCTCTTTGGTATGTAGCCCTGAAGTGGAGAGTTCAATCGACTTGCGCCTCGTCGTCCTTGCGGACAAGGATGGGGCGCACATTGTATTTGTGGCGTAGCTCGGATAAAGAGGTCGCAGTCGACCCGCACCTCGTCGTCCTTGCGGATAGGGATGGAGCGTACGTTGTACTTGTGGTGTAGCTCGGAGAAGAAGGCCGCGGTCGACCTGCACCTCGTCGTCCTTGCGGATGGGGATGGAGCGTACGTTGTACTTGTGGCATAGCTCGGAAAAAGAGGTCGCAGTCGACCCGCACCTCGTCGTCCTTGCAGATAGGGATGGAGCGTACGTTGTACTTGTGGTGTAGCTCGGAGAAGAAGGCTGCGGTCAACCTGCACCTCGTCATCCTTGCGGATAGGGACATACTTTAAACCTTAGGCGAGTACTGGACTGCAGCTAAGCCCCCGAGTGAGAGGCTTGCTCACCACTCGGTAGGATTTTACAAACTTAGGCGAGTACTGGACTGCAGCTAAGCCTCCGAGTGGGAGGGTTGCTCACTGATACGTCTCCAACGTATCTATAATTTTTGATTGCTCCATGCTATATTATCTACTGTTTTGGGCAATATTGGGCTTTATTTTCCACTTTTATATTATTTTTGGGACTAACCTATTAACCGGAGGCCCAGCCCAGATTTGCTGTTTTATGCCTATTTCAGTGTTTCGAAGAAAAGGAATATCAAACGGAGTCGAAACGGAACGAAATCAACTGGAGAAGTTATTTTTGGAACGAAAGCCACCGGATAGACTTGGACTCCATGTCAGGAGATACGGGAGGTGCTCACGAGGGTGGGGGCGCCCCCCCTAGGGCGCGCCCCCTGCCTCATGGGGCCCCCGTCGCTCCTCCGACGTACCCCCTGCACCCATATATACCTACGCATCGTAAAACTTCCAGAACGGAGAATAGATCGGGAGTTCCGCCGCCAGAAGCCTCCGTAGCCACCGAAAACCAATCTAGACCCGTTCCGGCACCCTGCCGGAGGGGGCAATCCTTCTCCGGTGGCCATCTTCATCATCCCGGTGCTCTCCATGACGAGGAGGGAGTAGTTCTCCCTCGGGGCTGAGGGTATGTACCAGTAGCTATGTGTTTGATCTCTCTCTCTCTCTCGTGTTCTTGATTTGGCACGATCTTGATGTATCGCGAGCTTTGCTATTATAGTTGGATCTTATGTTTCTCCTCCCCCTCTTCTCTCTTGTAATGAATTGAGTTTTCCCCTTGAAGTAATCTTATCGGATTGAGTCTTTAATGTATGTCTTGGCGTGCGTATCTGTGGTGACAATGGGATACCAGGTGATTCACTTGATGTATGTTTTGGTGATCAACTTGCGGGTTCCGCCCATGAACCTATGCATAGGGGTTGGCACACATTTTCGTTGTGATTCTCCGGTAGAAACTTTGGGGCACTCTTTGAGGTCCTTTGTGTTGGTTGAATAGATGAATCTGAGATTGTGTGATGCATATCGTATAATCATACCCACGGATACTTGAGGTGACATTGGACTATCTAGGTGACATTAGGGTTTTGATTGATTTGTATCTTAAGGTGTTATTCTAGTACGAACTCTAGGGTTGTTTGTGACACTTATAGGAATAGCCCAACGGATTGATTGGAAAGAATAACTTTGAGGTGGTTTCGTACCCTACCATAATCTCTTCGCTTGTTCTCCGCTATTAGTGACTTTGGAGTGACTCCTTGTTGCATGTTGAGGGATAGTTATGTGATCCAATTATGTTAGTATTGTTGAGGGAACTTACACTAGTGAAAGTATGAACCCTAGGCCTTATTTCCTAGCATTGCAATACCGTTTACGCTCACTTTTACCATTAGTTACCTTGCTGTTTTTATATTTTCAGATTACAAATACCTTTATCTACTATCCATATACCACTTGTATCACCATCTCTTCGCCGAACTAGTGCACCTATACAATTTACCATTGTATTGGGTGTGTTGGGGACACAAGAGACTCTTTGTTATTTGGTTGCAGGGTTGCTTGAGAGAGACCATCTTCATCCTACGCCTCCTACGGATTGATAAACCTTAGGTCATCCACTTGAGGGAAATTTGCTACTGTCCTACAAACCTCTGCACTTGGAGGCCCAACAACGTCTACAATAATAAGGTTGTGTAGTAGACATCAAGCTCTTTTCTGGCGCCGTTGCCGGGGAGGTTAGCGCTTGAAGGTATATCTTTAGATCTTGCAATCAAGTCTTTTAGTTTCTTATTTTATCACTAGTTTAGTTTATAAAAGAAAACTATAAAAAATGGAATTGAGTTTGTCTTATACGCTTCACCTTTTTAATATCTTTCGTGAGTATGATGGAAAGGATAATTGTGCTCAAGTGCTAGAAGAAGAAATCTATAAAATGTTTGGCACTAAATATTTGAATGATGAGCATGATTGCAATGTTGTTAGTATGAATTCCTTGAATATCCATGATGCTAATGATATGCAAAGCCACAAGCTTGGGGAAGCTATGTTTGATGGAGATGATATTTTTTGTCCCCCAAGTTTTGATGAGCAAATTTATTATGATGAAAGCATGCCTCCTATCTATGATGATTATTGTGATGACACGTATTGAGGGAGTCCTGGATTAGGGGGTCTCCGGACAGCCGGACTATCTCCATTGGCCGGACTGTTAGACTATGAAGATACAAGATTGAAGACTTCGTCTCGTGTACGGATGGGACTCTACTTGGCATGGAAGGCAAGCTAGGCAATACGGATATGGATATCTCCTCCTTTGTAACCGACCTTGTGTAACCCTAACCCTCTCCGGTGTCTATATAAACCGAAGGGTTTTAGTCCGTAGGACAACAACCGTAACATACAATCATACCATAGGCTAGCTTCTAGGGTTTAGCCTCTCTGATCTCGTGGTAGATCTACTCTTGTACTACCCATATCATCAATATTAATCAAGCAGGACGTAGGGTTTTACCTCCATCAAGAGGGCCCGAACCTGGGTAAAACATCGTGTCCCCTGCCTCCTGTTACCATCCGGCCTAGACGCACAGTTCGGGACCCCCTACCCGAGATCCGCCGGTTTTGACACCGACATTGGTGCTTTCATTGAGAGTTCCTCTGTGTCGTCACCGTTAGGCTTGATGGCTCCTACTATCATCGATAGCGATGCAGTCCAGGGTGAGACTTTTCTCCCTGGACATATCTTCGTATTCGGCGGCTTTGCACTGCGGGCTAATTCGCTTGGCCATCTGGAGCAGATTGAAAGCTACGCCCCTGGCCATTAGGTCAAATTTGGAAGTTTGAACTACACGGCCGACATCCGCGGAGACTTGATCTTCGACGGATTCGAGCCACAGTCGGGCGCGCCGCACTGTCACGATGGGTATGACCTAGCTCTGCCGCCGAACAGTACCCCAGGGGCTACGCCCGCGTCAGCTCTGACCCTTAGCTCGGAGCCAACTGCGCCCGTCGAGGACGGGTGGTTAGACACTGCCTCAGGGGCTGCAGTCTCAATGGCGATCGAGCCGAACACCAGCCTAACCCTCTGCGTAGCCCGTGACTCCAAGGTGCCAGACTCTTTTCCGAACTCCGAACCATCCGTGCCCCTGCCAATTGAATCCGATTGGGCGCCGATCATGGAATTCACCGCCGCAGATATCTTTCAGCACTCGCCATTCGGCGACATTCTGAATTCACTAAGGTCTCTCTCTTTGTCAGGAGAGCCCTGGCCAGATTATGGCCAATAGGATTGGGATGCGGACGACAAAGAAATTCGACGCCCACCCACCACCCACTTCGTAGTCACTGTCGATGATTTAACCGACATGCTCGACTTCGACTCCGAAGACATCGACGGTATGGACAACGATGTAGGAGACGAACATGAACCAGCACCTATAGGGCACTGGAAAGCCACCTCGTCATATGACATATACATGGTGGATACACCCAAAGAAGGCAATGGCGACGGGATAGCGGAGGATGACCCCTCCAAGAAGCAACCCAAACGCCGACGTCAGTGGCGCCGCTCTAAGTCCCGCCAAAGCAAAAGTGGTGATGATGGCACGGGAGATAATAACACTCCGGATAGTGCCAAAGAAAACAACAGACCCCTCCAGCAAGATTTAGAGTAGGAGGATGGAGGAGCCAGCTCTCCTGAGAGAGCGGCAGACAGAGAGGAGGAGGATGGCAATTACATCCCCCCCTCCGAAGACGAGGCAAGCCTCGGCAACGATGAATTCGCCGTACCAGAGGATACCGTCGAACAAGAGCGCTTCAAGCACCGGCTTATGGCCACAACAAATAGCCTGAAGAAAAAGCAGCAGCAGCTTCAAGCTGATCAAGATCTGCTAGCTGACAAATGGACTGAAGTCCTCGCGGCCGAGGAATATAAACTCGAGCACCCCTCCAAGAGTTACCCAAGGCGCAGGTTACTACCCCGACTGGAGGAAGAAGCGTATGATACGGCTGATCGGCCACCTCGTGGCCGCGATAGAGAGGCATTCCAGCCAAAAGCTCAGCCTCCACCCCAGCGCCATTCAAATAAAAAGGCATGGTTACGCCAGACCTGCGAGACATATTGGAGGACAAAGCAAAGCATTCAAGATCGATCTACGGATCACGAGGGCGCACCACTCTGCGAGACGACAAACGTCACGCCGGATACAGTAAAAGCAAATCTGGCTGGGCCGAACACAGCGGGCAAGACCCATTCGAGCTGCGTTGCGATATAGCCCAATACAGAGGCGTCGCACACCCCTTATGCTTCACAGACGAAGTAATGGAACATCAATTCCCAGAAGGTTTCAAACCTGTAAATATTGAATCATACGACGGCATAACAGATCCCGCAGTATGGATCGAGGATTTCCTCCTCCACATCCACATGGCCCGCGGCGATGACTTACATGCCATCAAATACCTCCCACTAAAGCTCAAAGGACCAGCACGGCATTCGCTTAATAGCTTGCCAACGGACTCCATTAGCTATTGGGAAGATCCGGAAGCCGCATTCCTCGACAACTTTCAGGGCACTTATGTGCGACCACCAGACGCTGATGATTTGAGCCACATAATTCAGCAGCCAGAAGAGTCGGCCACGCAATTCTGGACTCGGTTCCTTACAAACAAAAATCAAATTGTCGACTGTCCAGATGCGGAGGCCTTAGCGGCTTTCAAGCACAACATCCGAGACGAGTGGCTAGCCCGGCACCTTGGTCAGGAAAAGCCGAAATCTATGGCAGCTCTCACGACGCTCATGACCCGCTTTTGTGCGGGAGAAGACAGTTGGCTGGCTCGCAGTAATAACATATCAAAGAACCATGGTACCTCAGATACCAAGGACGGCAATAGTAGGTCACCTCGCAACAAGCATAAGCGCCGCATTAACAGCGAAAATATTGAGGACACGGCAGTCAATGCCGGATTCAAAAGTTCTAAACCCGGTCAGCGGAAAAAGCCATTCAAACAAAGTACGCCGGGTCCGTCCAGCTTGGACCGTATACTCGATCGCTCGTGTCAAATACACGGCACCCCAGACAAGCCATCCAATCATACCAACAGGGATTGTTGGGTGTTCAAGCAGGCCGGCAAGTTAATTGCCGAAAACAAGGACAAGGGGTCGCATAGCGATGACGAGGAAGAGCCCCGGCAGCTGCACACTAGAGGACATAAGAGGTTTCCCCCGCAAGTGTGGACGGTGAACATGATATATGCAACCCACATCCCCAAGAGGGAGCGGAAGCGTGCGCTCAGGGACGTATATGCGTTGGAGCCCGTCGCCCCAAAGTTCAACCCTTGGTCCTCCTGTCCGATCACCTTCGATCGCAGGGACCACCCCACTAGTATCCGTCATGGCGGATTCGCCGCACTGGTCCTAGACCCAATCATCGACGGATTTCACCTCACTCGAGTCCTTATGGATGGCGGCAGCAGCCTGAACCTGCTTTATCAGGACACAGTGCGCAAAATGGGTATAGACCCCTCAAGGATCAAACCCACAAAAACGACCTTTAAGGGCGTCATTCCAGGTGTAGAGGCCCATTGCACAGGCTCAATTACACTGGAAGTGGTCTTCAGATCCCCGGGTAACTTCCGAAGCGAAGATTTAATCTTCGATATAGTCCCGTTCCGCAGTGGTTATCACATGCTGCTCGGGCGAACCGCATTTGCTAGATTCAATGTGGTAACGCATTATGCATACCTCAAGCTCAAGATGCCAGGACCTCGCAGAGTTATTACAGTCAATGGAAACACAGAGCGCTCTCTCCGAACAAAGGAGCACACCACAGCCCTCGCGGCAGAAACGCAAAGCAGCCTCTCAAGGAAATCAACCAGTTCGGCGCTTCACAGCCCGGACACCTTAAAGCGCGCTCGGGGCAATCGGCAAATAGACCGCCTGGCGCGATCTGAGCTCGCATAGCAATACGGCGGCCACCCCAATCCTAGCCCAGCGGCGAAACTCGTGCCGTGCGTACATAATTACGCATTAAAAATACCATGGGCACAGGTGGGGAGGGGGGCACAACTACGGCACGCCCCAAGACGCGGCCTAAACCGCACTAGGGGCTTCCCGTTCGGTTATTTTTCTTTTTCTTTCAGGACCTTAATCTTTGGAAACACTGTCCGGCAACACTATTGCCGAACACATGATGCAGCAACCAAGGAGGCAGAAAGCTACATTATACCACGGAATTCCTAGGTTGATTATAGTAACGAGTGAAATATTCAATTTAATATCATTCCTCACCTTGCCCTTGGAAGGGACATAGTCCTACTATTTGCTTATCACACTATCTGTATCACTCTGCTTTAACGCAATTTTTTTTAAAACAATGCATGACATTACGACTATTATTGCATTCTTGTTATATATATATGTGTGTGTGTGTGTGTGTGTGTGTGTGTGTGTTCATTAATGACGCCTTGCAACCGTACACTATGGTACGGCCAATACACCAGGGGCTTACGTACCCCACAATGCGGTGTGAAAAGTCCGAACACTTTCACAAGTGCGGCACCCCGAACTTATAGCATTATATGCATCAGCTCCGAATCATGTCTTTGGTCAAATGTTGGGTTTGCCCAGCTCCTATGTTTTGGTACCTTACGTTCCGCTCTATCGGCTAAGGTAGCGCTAGAAGAACTACTGCGATTGTGCCCCGGTTCTGTTGGGTTTAGCACCTCAGTAGAGAAAGCTAAAACTGACTGTCAGGATAAGGCGAGAGACCGGTCGCTGTTCGGCAAGGTTTTTCGAGTCCCTAAAGACTTATGCCGCTTAGGGAGAGGGGTCGGCCCTGTCCGGCTTATAGGCGTGTATCGCGCCCCGAATTCGGCCTTCCGAATACCAGGGGCTTTGCCGAAATTTAAAATTATAGAATTCTATGGCTAAGTGAGAGTGATAAAGCATTATTAGTCCGGTTGCCTTGTTCGTTGTGCTGAGCACCTCCCTCGAAGGACCAAAATATGGGAACAAGAGTGCTCAGGTTTATCCCAAACACCCCAGCACTCGTGGCATGGGGGCAGAAGCCGAGGACTAGCCATCTCTCAGATTGGATAAACGGCCAAACAGAAGGTAATATTTTAAATTCACACAAGCGTTGCATAGAGCATATGAAACAAGTTTTCATCATATAGGATCACACGAGCAAGTCTCATTCAAATATTACATCTTTTGAGCACTCATCCACGATGAGACGGGCACCCGGCAGAACACCCTCGTAGTACATCTCGGGGTGGCGGTGCTCCTTGCCCTCTGGCAGCCCCTCCTTGATTAGCTTCACGGCGTCTAGCTTGACTCACTGCAATTTCGCACGGGCGAAAGCCCGGCGTGCACCTTCAATGCAGACAGATCGCTTGACGACCTCCAGTCGCGGGCAGGCATCCACAAGCCGCCTCACCAGGCCGAAGAAGCTGTTCGGAAGGGCGTCGCCAGGCCACAGCCGGACTATAAAGCTCTTCATGGCCTAATCGGCCGCCTTATGTAGATCGACCATCTGCTTCAGCTGGTCGCTCATTGGCACCGGATGTTCGGCCTCAGCATACTAAGACCAGAACAGCTTCTCCGTTGAGCTTCCGTCCTCGACCTGGTAAAATTGTGCGGCATCGGACACACTGCGGGGCAAATCTGCGAATGCTCTTGAAGAGCTCCGGATCCGGGTAAGTAATCGGTAATTTACTTTTACATGCTTCCTTTGCATATAGAAAGCCTTACCCGCCGCTATCTTCTTCATCGCGTAGATCTCTTGGAGGGCCTTTTGGGCTTCGGTCTTGGCACTTTTTACACTCTCGAGGGCCGCGGCAAGCTCAGACTCCCGCGTCTTGGAGTCAAGCTCCAACGCCTCGTGCTTCGCCACAAGAGCCTGGAGCTCTTGCTGCACCTCGCCCACCCGAGTCTCGTGCTTCTCTCGCTCGGTGCGCTCCTTGGCCGCTGTATCTTCGGCCTTGGTTAGCGCTTCCTTCAGGGTCACCACCTCGGTCGTGGCCCCTGGCAAACATACGATGATCCTGTCATTTTGCAATCGCATGCTGTTTATATATATACATAAAACAGGGTATTACTTACCCTTGTTCTCCTCGAGCTGCCTCTTGGCAAGGCCGAGCTCTTTCCTGGACCCTCGAGGTCCTGCTTCAGTACGGCGACCTCCGAAGTTAGTGCGGCGGATGCCAGCAGCGAAGCCTGCATATGCGCATTGACATACTTATATTAGACTCCTGCGATATTATTTGATCCTCTGTTCGGCTTTTCTTTGTGAACACCGAAAAAAGCATCAGGGGCTACTGTCTATGCGGTAATATTTCTACTACATTTTAAAACACTTACCTCGAAGCCTGCTAGAAGGCTGGCACAGGCTTCAGTCAATCCGCTCTTGGCGGACTGAACCTTCTGGATCACCGCACTCATGATAGTGCGGTGCTCCTCGTCGATGGAAGCGCTGCGAAGCGCTTCCAGCGGATTGTCCGGCGCCTCTAGATGGACAGAGGTCACTGGCACAGGCGTCTTGCCCCTCTTAGAAGGAGGCCACCTGCCCGAGCCTGGAACCGCTGGAGGTTCCGGCGCGGTGTTCGGCTGAGGGCCGAACTCAGAGCTCTCAGGGGCTCCGTCCTCTCGGCTCCCGGAGTCCGGAAGGTCGCCTTGAGGCGCCTCTGGGACTGTCTCCCCTCGATCCGGTGCCTCTTGAGACAACACCTCGGCGGCGTCGGCAGGATGAGGGGAGGTGGTGGTCAGGACTGGATCACTATCCATGTTCGACAAGCCCAAGGAGCCGTCCGATGATACATCGATACTGGCTCGTGGTGGCCTGCATAATTGCGTTCGGTGTTAGGGAAAGCAGTGCGACAAAGGAATCCTATGAGTTACTCTGGTATCCGAATACTTAGGATCTCCCCGGGGGCTTGAGCCTGGGCAACCACTCGCCTTCGCCTTCGTCGGCGGTGGTGGAACCGTCCGGAAGGAGAGTCCTTCCCTTCTTGGACCCTCCGGCCTCCCCGGTTGGGGCGGCCTTCCTTTTCTTTTCTCCCCCAGTCGGTGGGGGAGCATCTTCTTCTTCTTCTTCCTCGTCTTCGGGGAAAGAGTGCGCCGCAGATTCATCGGACGGTGAGTCCGACGACGCCTGGCGTGCGGGTTCCCTTGGCCTTCTTGGTCTTCTCCGGCACCGTATAAGGGGCCGGAGTCAACATCTTCGCCAGAAGAGCGTCTGCGAGGCCTTCAGGCAAAGGAGCCGGACAGTCGATCTGTCCGGCCATCTTCTGCCAGTCCTGTCAAAGGTACGGGAGCTTAGATCCCGCATAGAGTAAATCTATATAAAAATAATAAGTATCCTGTGAAAGGTAAAGCAGCTTACCACACTGGCCTGGCGCTTCGCGCTGAATCCACGATCCTCAGTAATAGGGGGGGACCTCGAAACTTTTGAACAGCACCCTCCAGGCGTCTTCATGAGTTGTGTCGAAGAGCCTGTTCAGAGTTCGGTGCTGCGCCGGATTGAACTCCCACAAGTTGAACTCCTGTTGTTGGCACGGGAGTATCCGACGGATGAGCATAACTTGGACTATGTTGACAAGCTTGAGCTTCTTGTCCACCATGTTTTGAATACATGTTTGGAGTCCGGTCAGCTCTTTCGAACTACCCCAGGACAGGCCCTTCTCTTTCCAGGAGGTGAGCCGCGTGGGGATGTCAGATCAGAACTCGGGGGCCGCTGCCCATGCAGGGTCGCGCGGCTCGGTGATATAGAACCACCCCGATTGCCACCCCTTTATGGTTTCCACAAAGGAGCCCTCGAGCCATGTTACGTTGGGCATCTTGCCCACCATGGCGCCTCCGCACTCCGCCTGGCGGCCGCCCACCACCTTCGGCTTGACATTGAAGGTCTTCAGCCATAAGCCGAAGTGGGGCTTGATGCGGAGGAAGGCCTCGCACACGACAATAAACGCCGAGATGTTGAGGATGATGTTCGGGGCCAGATCGTGGAAATCCAGGCCGTAATAAAACATGAGCCCTCGGACAAAGGGATGGAGAGGGAATCCCAGTCCGCGGAGGAAATGGGTGAGGAATACTACCCTCTCATGGGGCCTGGGGTGGGGATGAGCTGCCCCTCATCTGGGAGCTGGTGCGCGATGTCGTCAGGCAGGTATCCGGCTCTCCTCAGTTTCTTGATGTCTCCCTCTGTGATGGAGGAGACCATCCACCTGCCTCCCGCTCCGGACATGATTGGAGAAGGTCGAGGTGGGAAGTGCGGACTTGGGCGCTAGAGCTCGAGTGTGCAAAAACGGATGGGTAAGGGAGGAAGAAGGCGTGGATAGAAAGGTGAATCCTTATCCCTTTATATGGGCAGACGAAACTAAGCGTCCCCACTTCCCTGGTAAAACTCGCTTACCCCCCAAGCGCCGCAATTGATGGCGCGGTTGGGTTACCCACGCCTGTATTGATGAGAATCCCGTAATAAGGGGACACGATATCTGCTTTGACAAGACGTGTCGAAAAACTGCCTCGCGTTATGTGCGGGGCTGTTAAAAGAAACGGTTTGAATAATCACCGGGCCGTGACGTAACGTCATGCTGCCAAAACAAGCCAGCAAATTAGATCTGCGAAAATATTATTCTCTCTACGGTGGAATGTGGAACTTATTTTGCAGGGTCAGAAACTATCCTCGTATTCAAATTCTTCTGTGATGTATTCGGAGAAGGAACCCGCCTTGCAATGTCGAAGACAATACTGCGCGCCAGACTCATCGTCATTGAAGCCTGGTTCAGGGGCTACTGAGGGAGTCCTGGATTAGGGGGTCTCCATTGGCCGGACTATCTCCATTGGCCGGACTGTTAGACTATGAAGATATAAGATTGAAGACTTCGTCCCGTGTCCGGATGGGACTCTACTTGGCGTGGAAGGCAAGCTAGGCAATACGGATATGGATATCTCCTCCTTTGTAACCGACCTTGTGTAACCCTAACCCTCTCCGGTGTCTATATAAACCGGAGGGTTTTAGTCCGTAGGACACAACAACTACAACATACAATCATACCATAGGCTAGCTTCTAGGGTTTAGCCTCTCTGATCTCGTGGTAGATCTACTCTTGTACTACCCATATCATTAATATTAATCAAGCAGGACGTAGGGCCCGAACCTTCGCTAGTTGACTATTGTTCTCACAAGTTGTTTGCTCACAAAATCCCAATGCATAAGAAGTGGGTTAGGCTTAAATGTGATAGTCATATTCTTCATGATGCTCTCTTTATGTTTCAATTCTTATCTTTTATGTGAGCATCATTGAAATCATCATGCCTAGCTAGGGGCGTTAAACGATAGCGCTTGTTGGGAGGCAACCCAATTTTATTTTTGTTCCTTGCTTTTTGCTCCTATTTAGTAATAAACAATTCATCTAGACTCTGTTTAGATGTGGTTTTATGCTTTTAATTAGTGTTTGTGCCAAGTAGAACCTTTGGGAAGACTTTGGGAAAGTCTTGTTGATCATGCTGTAAAAAACAGAAACTTTAGCGCTCACGAGAATTGCTACCATTTTTATTTGGAGAGTGATATTTAGTTAATTCTTTTTGAAGATGATTAATATATAAATTACTCAGGTCCAGCAATTTATTTTAGAATTTTATGATTTCCATAAGTATACGTTTGATCCAGATTACTACAGACTGTTCTGTTTTTGACAGATTCTGTTTTTCATGTGTTGTTTACTTATTTTGATGAATCTATGGCTAGTAAAATAGTTTATAAACCATAGATAAGTTGGAATACAATAGGTTTAACACCAATATAAATAAATAATGAGTTCATTACAGTACCTTGAAGTGGTGATTTGCTTTCTTATACTAACGGAGCTTACGAGTTTTCTGTTAAGTTTTGTGTTGTGAAGTTTTCAAGTTTTGGGTAAGGATTCGATGGACTATGGAATAAGGAGTGGCAAGAGTCTAAGCTTGGGGATGCCCGGTTGGCATCCCGCATTTCTTCTTCAACAAACTATCGGTTAGTATCGGTTGATCCTAAGTTTTTGCTTCTTCACATGATGTTTGCTATTCTTGAATGTCATTTTATTTTGCTTTGCTTGCTGTTTGAATAGAATACAAGATCTGAAATTATTAAATGTTAGAGAGTCTTCACATAGTTGCATAATTATTCGACTACTCATTGATCTTCACTTATATCTTTCGGGGTAGTTTGTTGTTTGCTCTAGTGCTTCACTTATATCTTTTAGAGCATGGTGGTAGTTTTATTTTGAAGAAATAGATGAACTCTCATGCTTCACTTAGATTATTTTGAGAGTCTTAAATAGCATGGTAATTTGCTTAAAATCCTAGTATGCTAGGTATACAAGAAGAATAATAAAATTTTCTTATGAGTATGTTGAATACTAAGAGAAGTTTGATACTTGATGATTGTTTTGAGATATGAGGATGGTAATATTAGAGTCATGCTAGTTGAGTAGTTGTGAATTTGAGAAATACTTGTGTTGAGTTTGTGATTCCCGTAGCATGCATGTATGGTGAACCGTTATGTGATGAAGTCAGAGCATGATTTATTTATTGATTGTCTTCCTTATGAGTGGCGGTCGGGGACGAGCGATGGTCTTTTCCTACCAATCTATCCCCCTAGGAGCATGCGCGTAATACTTTGCTTTGATAACTTCTAGATTTTTGCAATAAGTATATGAGTTCTTTATGACTAATGTTGAGTCCATGGATTATATGCACTCTCACCCTTCCACCTTTGCTAGCCTCTCTAGTACCGCACAACTTTCGTCGGTACCATAAACCCACCATATACCTTCCTCAAAACAGCCACCATACCTACCTATTATGGCATTTCCATAGCCATTCCGAGATATATTGCCATGCAACTTTCCACCGTCCATTTATTATGACACGCTTCATCATTGTCATATTGCTTTGCATGATCATGTAGTTGACATTGTATTTGTGGCAAAGCCACCGTTCATAATTCTTTCATACATGTCACTCATGCATCATTGCACATCCCGGTACACCGTCGGAGGCATTCATATAGAGTCATACTTTGTTCTAGTATCGAGTTGTAATCATTGAGTTGTAAATAAATAGAAGTGTGATGATCATCATTCAATAGAGCATTGTCCCAAAAGAAGGGAAAGGCCAAATAAGAAAAGGGGAAGGCCAAATAAAAAAAGAAAGGCCAAAAAAAGAGAAAGGCCAAATAAAAAAAGGGACAATGCTACTATCCTTTTTCCACACTTGTGCTTCAAAGTAGCACCATGATCTTCATAGTAGAGAGTCTCTCATGTTGTCACTTTCATATACTAGTGGGAATCTTTCATTATAGAACTTGGCTTGTATATTCCAATGATGGGCTTCCTCAAAATGCCCTAGGTCTTCGTGAGCAAGCGAGTTGGATGCACACCCACTAGTTTCTTTTGTTGAGCTTTCATATACTTATAGCTCTAGTGCATCCGTTGCATGGCAATCCCTACTCACTCACATTGATATCTATTGATGGGCATCTCCATAGCCCGTTGATACGCCTAGTCGATGTGAGACTATCTTCTCCCTTTTTGTCTTCTCCACAACCACCATTCTATTCCACCTATAGTGCTATATCCATGGCTCACGCTCATGTATTGCGTGAAGATTGAAAAAGTTTGAGAACATCAAAAGTATGAAACAATTGCTTGGCTTGTCATCGGAGTTGTGCATGATTTAAATATTTTGTGTGGTGAAGATGGAGCATAGCCAGACTATATGATTTTGTAGGGATAGCTTTCTTTAGCCATGTTATTTTGAGAAGACATAATTGCTTAGTTGGTATGCTTGAAGTATTATTATTTTTATGTCAATATGAACTTTTGTCTTGAATCTTTCGGATCTGAATATTCATACCACAGTTAAGAAGAATTACATTGAAATTATGCCAACTAGCATTCCATATCAAAAAATTATCTTTTTATCATTTACCTACTCGAGGACGAGCAGGAATTAAGCTTGGGGATGCTTGATACGTCTCCAACGTATCCATAATTTTTGATTGCTCCATGCTATATTATCTATTGTTTTGGGCAATATTGGGCTTTATTTTCCACTTTTATATTATTTTTGGGACTAACGTATTAACCGGAGGCCCAGCCCAAATTTGTTGTTTTATGCCTATTTCAGTGTTTCGAAGAAAAGGAATATCAAACGGAGTCGAAACGGAACAAAATCAACTGGAGAAGTTATTTTTGGAACGAAAGCCACCGGATAGACTTGGACTCCACGTCAGGAGATACGGGAAGTGCTCACGAGGGTGGGGGCGCCTCCCCCCTTAGGGCGCGCCCCCTGCCTCGTGGGGCCCCCGTAGCTCCTCCGACATACCCCCTGCACCCATATATACCTACGTATCGTAAAACTTCCAGAACGGAGAATAGATCGGGAGTTCCGCTGCCAGAAGCCTCTGTAGCCACCAAAAACCAATCTAGACCCTTTCCGGCACCCTGCCGGAGGGGGCAATCCTTCTTCGGTGGCCATCTTCATCATCCCGGTGCTCTCCATGACGAGGAGGGAGTAGTTCTCCCTCGGGGCTGAGGGTATGTACCAGTAGCTATGTGTTTGATCTCTCTCTCGCGCGCGCGTTCTTGATTTGGCACGATCTTGATGTATCGCGAGCTTTGCTATTATAGTTGGATCTTATGTTTTTCCTCCCCCTCTTCTCTCTTGTAATGAATTGAGTTTCCCCCTTGAAGTAATCTTATTGGATTGAGTCTTTAAAGACTTGAGAACACTTGATGTATGTCTTGCCATGCGTATCTGTGGTGACAATGGGATACCACGTGATTCACTTGATGTATGTTTTGGTGATCAACTTGTGGGTTCCGCCCATGAACCTATGCATAGGGGTTGGCACACGTTTTCGTCGTGATTCTCCGATAGAAACTTTGGGGCACTCTTTGAGGTCCTTTGTGTTGGTTGAATAGATGAATCTGAGATTGTGTGATGCATATCATATAATCATACCCACGGATACTTGAAGTGACATTGGAGTATCTAGGTGACATTAGGGTTTTGATTGATTTGTATCTTAAGGTGTTATTCTAGTATGAACTCTAGGGTTGTTCGTGACACTTATAGGAATAGCCCAACGGATTGATTGGAAAGAATAACTTTGAGGTGGTTTCGTACCCTACCATAATCTCTTCGTTCGTTCTCCGCTATTAGTGACTTTGGAGTGACTCTTTGTTTCATGTTGAGGGATAGTTATGTGATCCAATTATGTTAGTATTGTTGAGGGAACTTACACTAGTGAAAGTATGAACCCTAGGCCTTATTTCCTAGCATTGCAATACCGTTTACGCTCACTTTTACCATTAGTTACCTTGTTGTTTTTATATTTTCAGATTACAAATACCTTTATCTACTATCCATATACCACCTGTATCACCATCTCTTCGCCGAACTAGTGCACCTATACAATTTACCATTGTATTGGGTGTGTTGGGGACACAAGAGACTCTTTGTTATTTGGTTGCAGGGTTGCTTGAGAGAGACCATCTTCATCCTACGCCTCCTACGTATTGATAAACCTTAGGTCATCCACTTGAGGGAAATTTTCTACTGTCCTACAAACCTCTGCACTTAGAGGCCCAACAATGTCTACAAGAAGAAGGTTGTGTAGTAGACATCACTCACCACTTGGTAGGATTTTTTTAAGCTTAGGCGAGTACTGGACTGCAGCTAAGCCCCCGAGTGGGAAGGTTGCTCACCACTCGGTAGGATTTTACAAACTTAGGCGAGTACAGGACTGCAGCTAAGCCCCGAGTGAGAGGGTTGCTCACCACTTGGTTGGATTTTATAAACTTAGGCGAGTATTGGACTGCAGCTAAGCCCCCGAGTGGGAGGGTTGCTCACCAGTCGGTAGGATTTTACAAACTTAGGCGAGTACTGGACTGCAGCTAAGCCCCCGAGTGAGAGGGTTGCTCACCGCTTGGTAGGATTTTATAAACCTAGGCGAGTACTGGACTGCAGCTAAGCCCCCGAGTGGGAAGGTTGCTCACCACTCGGTAGGATTTTACAAACTTAGGCGAGTACTGGACTGCAGCTAAGCCCCCGAGTGGGAGGGTTGCTCACCACTCGGTAGGATTTTACAAACTTAGGCGAGTACTAAACTGCAGCTAAGCCCCCGAGTGGGAGGGTTGCTCACCACTCGGTAGGATTTTACAAACTTAGGCGAGTACTGGACTCAGCTAAGCCCCCGAGTGGGAGGGTTGCTCACCACTCGGTAGGATTTTACAAACTTAGGCGAGTACTGGACTGCAGCTAAGCCTCCGAGTGGGAGGGTTGCTCACCACTCGGTAGGATTTTACAAACTTAGGCGAGTACTGGACTGCAGCTAAGCCCCCGAGTGGGAGGGTTGCTCACCACTCGGTAGGATTTTACAAACTTAGGCGAGTACTGAACTGCAGCTAAGCCCCCGAGTGGGAGGGTTGCTCACCACTCGGTAGGATTTTACAAACTTAGGCGAGTACTGGACTACAACTAAGCCTCTGAGTGGGAGGGTTGCTCACCACTTGGTAGGATTTTTTAAACTTAGGTGAGTACTGGACTGCAGCTAAGCCCCCGAGTGGGAGGGTTGCTCACCACTCGGCAGGATTTTACAAACTTAGGCGAGTACAGGACTGCAGCTAAGCCCCCGAGTGAGAGGGTTGCTCACCGCTTGGTAGGATTTTATAAACCTAGGCGAGTACTGGACTGCAGCTAAGCCCCCGATTGGGAGGGTTGCTCACCACTCGGTAGGATTTTACAAACTTAGGCGAGTACTAGACTGCAGCTAAGCCCCCGAGTGGGAGGGTTGCTCACCACTTGGTAGGATTTTACAAACTTAGGCGAGTACTAGACTGCAGCTAAGCCCCCGAGTGGGAGGGTTGCTCACCACTCGGTAGGATTTTACAAACTTAGGCGAGTACTGGACTGCAGCTAAGCCCCCGAGTGAGAGGGTTGCTCACCACTCGGTAGGATTTTTTAAACTTAGGCGAAACGGATTCGCAACTAAGCCCTCGAGTGAGAGGCTTGCTCACCACTCGGTAGGATTTTCTTTTGAACTTAGGCGAAACGGATTCGCAGCTAAGTCACCCACTGGGGGATTTCAGACGCAAATAAAAGCAACAACAATCATTCAAGAGGACTGTAAAGCTCTTGTCTTTGATAAACAAATTACAAAGGTATTTCTTATTACATTTTATTCGAACGAGTACTTAAGTATAAAAAGGGCGGAGCAGCTCCGCATTCCAAGCCCGTGGCTCGTCCTTCTTATGCTCGACATCGTAAAGGTGGTATGCTCCATTGTGGAGCACTCTGGTGACAATGAAGGGACCTTCCCAAGACGGGGCGAGCTTGTGTGGTTTCTGCTGATCCACTCGAAGAACCAAGTCACCCTCTTGAAAGGCTCTACCCTTCATGTGTCTAGCGTGGAATCGACGCAAGTCTTATTGATAAATGGTCGACCAGATCAAGGCCATCTCTCTTTCCTCCTCTAGGAGGTCGACTGCGTCTTGCCGAGCTTGTTCTGCTTCATCTTCAGAGAAGAGCTCAACTCGTGGTGCATTATGAAGCAAGTCACTCGGTAGAACAGCTTCAGCCCCATAGACCAAGAAAAATGGAGTTCGGCCAGTCGACCGATTGGGAGTTGTCCTCAACCCCCAAAGAACTGATGGAAGTTCATCAACCCAGGCGCCCGCTGTGTGCTTGAGATCTCGCATCAGTCGGGGTTTCAGTCCTTTGAGAATCAGGCCATTTTCTCTTTCTGCTTGCCCATTCAACTGGGGATGGGCAACTGAAGCATAGTCGACTCGTGTGCCTTGTGAGGCGCAGAAGGTTCTGAACTCATCAGAATCGAAGTTCGATCCGTTGTTAGTGATGATGTTGTGCGGGACCCCATATCTGAATATCAACTCTCTGATGAAGCTGACAGCAGTACTAGCTTCAAGATTCTTAATAGGCTTGGCTTCGATCCATTTGGTAAACTTGTCGACTGCTACAAGCACATGAGTGAAGCCACTCCTACCAGTCCTCAGTGGACCAACCATGTCCAATCCCCAAACAGCAAAGGGCCAGACGAGTGGAATGGTCTTCAGGGCTGATGCAGGTTTGTGCGACATATTGGAGTAGAACTGGCAGCCTTCACATATGTCGACTATATCTTTCGCCATTTCATTTGCTCGTGGCCAGTAAAATCCAGCTCGGTATGCTTTAGCCACAATGGTCCGAGAGGACGCATGGTGACCACAGGTCCCCGAATGGATGTCGTGGAGGATCACTCGGCCTTCTTCTGGTGTTATGCATTTCTGGCTGACCCCGGTTGCACTTTCTCTGAAAAGTTGTCCTCTTATTACAGTAAAGGCCTTGGATCGACGGATGATCTGTCGAGCCTCTTCTTCATCCTCTGGGAGCTCTTTCCTAAGGATATATGCAATGTATGGCACCGTCCAGTTAGGAGTGATGACTAACACCTCCATGATCAAGTCGACCACGGCTGGGACCTCGACTTCAGTCGGATCTGTGGCACTCTTAGGCTGCAGGGGCTCTTCAGCGAAGGGATCTTCTTGAACTGAAGGTGCATGAATATGCTCCAGGAACACATTACTGGGAATAGCTTCTCTCTTGGAGCCTATCTTTGCTAAATCATCTGCTGCTTGATTTTTCAGTCGGGGTATATGATGGAGCTCTAACCCCTCAAACTTCTTTTCAAACTTCCTCACCGCGTTGCAGTAACCAGTCATGGCTGGGCTTGTGACGTCCCACTCCTTCATCACTTGATTAACTACCAAATCCGAGTCGCCATAGACCATGAGGCGACGGACGCCGAGTGAGATGGCCATACGCAACCCATACAAGAGTGCTTCATATTCTGCTTTGTTATTGGAGGAATCAAAGTGAATCTGGAGGACATATCGGAGCTTGTCTCCTCGGGGGGATACCAGTACCACCCCAGCACCGGAACCATTCAGCATCTTGGAACCATCAAAGAACCTGGTCCAGTGCTTCGAGTGAACTTGAATCGGCAGTTGTTGTTCAATCCATTCGGTGAGGAAATCCGCTATTGCTTGGGACTTGATAGCTTTCTTTGCCTCAAACTTGATATCTAAGGGAAGGAGTTCAATCGCCCACTTTGCCACTCGACCAGTTGCATCTCTGTTGTTCAGAATCTCTGATAATGGAGCGTCGCTGACGACTGTAATGGAGTGATCAGAGAAGTAATGTGCAACCTTCTTTGTGGTCATATAAATCCCATAAACAAGCTTCTGATAATGTGGATATCTTTGCTTTGATGGAGTCAAAACTTCAGAGACATAGTATACTGGGCGCTGAACTTTGTAAGCTTTTTCTTCTTCTTCCCGTTCGACTGTAAGTACTGTACTGACGACTTGTCCAGTGGCTGCAATGTAAAGCAGTAAAGGCTCTTTGCTGATTGGAGCAGCAAGCACCGGTTGGGTGGAAAGCGGGGCTTTGAGCTTTGCAAATGCTGCATCAGCTCTCGAGTCCACTCGAACTTATCAGACTTCTTCATCAGTTGGTAAAGAGGCAGTGCCTTTTCACCAAGGCGAGAAATGAATCGACTTAGGGCAGCCAAACAACCAGTAAGCTTCTGGACATCATGCACACGCACAGGGCGTTTCATCCGGAGTATGTCACCCACTTTCTCTGGGTTAGCGTCGATCCCTCGTTCGGAAACGAGAAAACCGAGTAATTTTCCACCTGGAACTCCAAACATGCACTTTGATGGATTGAGCTTGATATCATACCTTCTGAGGTTGGCAAAGGTTTCAGCAAGGTCAGCCAGTAGGTCGGAACCTTTTCGTGACTTGACCACAATGTCATCCATGTATGCTTCCACATTCCGACTGATCTGAGTGAGCAAGCACTTCTGAATCATCCGCATGAATGTAGCTCCAGCGTTCTTCAAACCGAATGGCATAGTGACATAACAGAAGCACCCAAATGGGGTGATGAAAGTTGTTTTTATCTCATCGAGTCCATACAGACGGATATGATGATACCCGGAATAAGCGTCCAAAAAGGACAAACGCTCACACCCTGTAGTCGAGTCGACTATTTGGTCGATGCGAGGGAGAGGAAAGTGATCTTTCGGGCAGGCCCGATTGATATGTTTGAAGTCGATGCACATGCGAAGTGAGTCGTCCTTCTTTGGGACCATGACAACATTAGCTAACCACTCGGAGTGGTAAATCTCTCGGATAAACTCAGCTGCCAGAAGCTGAGCCACTTCTTCACCGATTTGCTTCCTCTTCTGTACAGCGGACCGTCGAAGATGTTCTTTGACTGGTTTCACCTTTGGGTCGACTCGCAAACGATGCTCAGCCAGTCCCTGGGAACACCTGCCATGTCAGAAGGTTTCCATGCAAAGATGTCCCATTTCTCACGGAGGAACTGGATGAGCGCTTCTTCCTATTTGGAGTCGAGTGTTGTTGAAATGTGAGTCGGAGCAGCATTGGGGTCCGTTGGATGATTATGAATCGGCTTCGTTTCACCAGACGACTGGAATGTTGAATCTGTGGCAGGCTTCTTAGCTCGTAACAAATCACTCAGATCTGCATTTTTTTTATACTCCTGCAACTCCACTTCTGCCATCTGTGCATCGGCGATCTTTGAGCCCTTCTGAAAGCACTATTCTGCCTTCTTTCGACTGCCAGTGATAGTTATCACCCCTTTAGGACTAGGCATCTTCAATTTGAGGTACACGCAACATGGTCGAGCCATAAAACGTGCATAAGCTGGCCTTCCTAGGATAGCATGATAAGCACTCTGGAAATCCACAACTTCAAATGTCAACTTTTCTTTGCGGTAATTCTTGGAATCACCGAAAACTACATCAAGGGCGATCTGACCGAGTGACGCAGCCTTCTTGCCAGGAATAACTCCATGGAAACTCATATTACTTTCGCTGAGTCTGGACATCGGAATGCCCATTCCTTTCAACGTCTCTGCATATAGTATATTTAGACCACTGCCACCATCCATCAAAACCTTAGTCAATCGAGTGCCTTCGACTACTAGGTCAACCACCAGCGCTTGCCTCCCAGGGGTGGCTATGTGCGTTGGGTGATCGGACTGGTCGAATGTAATGGCAGTCTGAGACCACTTCAAATAACTAGGTGTCACCGGAGCGACCATGTTCACTTCTCTGTTGATGACTTTCAGTCGACTCTTACTCTCAACATCAGCGAAAATCATCAGAGTGGAATTGACGTGGGGGTAACCATCATCGTCCTCCTCCTCACCCTCAACTTTGTCCGCTTCCTTCTCCTTTTCCTTGGGTTGTTTCTCTCGGAATTGCTGGATTAGGAGTCGACACTGTCGAGTGGTATGCTTCGGGTAAATGAAATTACCCTCTTCATCTTTTTTGGTGTGAAAGTGGCACGGTAAATCTAGCACATCATTTCCATCTTGATCTTTTACTTTCTTTGGGTTCCACGACCCTTTGGGTTTCCCTTTGAACTTTCCTTGAGTCACGGCTAAGGCTTCACCAGGAGCGGCTGGCTCGGCCTTGCACTTCTGCTTCCGACTGGAGTTCCCTCCTCCGGTTTCGTGGGCGACTGTTTTGTGCTTGCCACTCCGGAGTCGGTCTTCTGAGGTGTGAGATGGCTTCGGATCCTATTTATAAGGAAAGGGGCGATAGGCAGGCGCGAAAGACGAGGAGGCCAAAATGATGATTATCCAGCTAATTGGACGCCTTGATTTTTGGAAGGCATTTAAGATAAAGATCCGTTAAGGTGATGTCGTGGCGGGTTTCCAAAATTCCTGGAGATGACGTCATGGCGGGTTACAAGGCTTTCACAGCAGTGGTAGATGGATTTTTTCTAAGTGTTGAAGATTGACATGAACAAAGTTCAAATCAACTTGGGGCCTAATGTTGGGGATATGACTACCAGATATAACCCGCCCAGGAGGGGCCGGGTCAACCACAATGGCGGTTTACCTAAATGAAGCCCAAGAGTATACAAGATGATGGTCCACAATTAGGCCTATACTAGGCCCAAGCCCAAAGGCGGCTTAAGGCCTGTAAGTATAAATCGCCATTTATGAATAGACTTGTAATGTAAGGCATGTAAGATACGTCACCGAGCCGGACACATTGTATGAGCCGGCCGGGACTCTATAGGCCGCAGGGCGTCAACCCGTGTATATAAGGGGATGACCCGACGGTGGCTTATGGCAAGAAACAACAGATCGAGAGCCAGGTTAAGCATATTCGCTCCTTAGTCATCGAAACATAGTAATATCACCTCAATTGGACTAGGCCTTTACCTTCACCGCAAGGGGCCGAACCAGTATAAACTGCTCATGTCGTTTTTCCCGTTTAACCCCTTTAAGCTTCCTACTTGTGATGGCTCCATGATTAAGTCCTTTCACTAGGACATCTACTGTGACAATTCCACGACAGGAAGGCTATATTCGAACATCGGAAAGGTTCCGAGTGATTCAGGTATTTTTCGGAGTACCGGAGAGTTACGGGAATTCGTATTGGGCCTTAATGGGCCATAAGGGAACGGAGAGAAAGGCCTCAAGGGTGGCCGCACCCCTTCCCCATGGACTAGTCCGAATTGGACTAGGAAATGGGGCGCCCCCTTCCTTCCTTCTCCTTCTCCCTTCCCTTTTTCCTATTCCATGTGGGAGGTGGAATCCTACTAGGACTAGGGAGTCCTAGTAGGACTCCACACTTTGGGCGCGCCCTATGAGGGCCGGCCTCCTCCTCCCTCCATCCTTTATATACGTGGTCAAGGGGCACCCCATAGACACACAAGTTGGTCATTGATCTCTTAGCCGTGTGCGGTGCCCCCCTCCACCATAATCCACCTCGGTCATATCGTCATATAGTGCTTAGGCGAAGCCCTGCGCCGGTAGCTTCATCATCACTGTCATCACGCCGTCATGCCGACGAAGCTCTCCCTCGACACTCTGCTGGATCGTGAGTTCGTGGGACGTCACCGAGCCGAACGTGTGCAGATCGCGGAGGCGTCGTACCTTCGGTGCTAGGATCGGTCGACCGTGAAGACATATGACTACATCAACCGTGTTGTCATAACGCTTCTGCTTACGGTCTACGAGGGTACATAGACAGCACTCTCCCCTCTCGTTGCTATGCATCACCATGATCTTGCGTGTGTGTAGGAATTTTTTTGAAATTACTACGTTCCCCAACACCTACGAACTATGAGGAAGCGATGATGAGCCAAGATTCCGCAAAATGGGTTGAGGCCATGAAATCTGAGATGGGATCCATGTATGAGAACAAAGTGTGGACTTTGGTTGACTTGCCCAATGATCAGCAAGCCATTGAGAATAAATGGATCTTCAAGAGGAATATAGACGCTGATAGTAGTATTACTATATACAAAGCTCGAATTGTCGCAAAAGATTTTTGACAAGTTCAAGATGTTGACTACAATGAGATTTTCTCACTTGTAGCGATGCTTAAGTCTGTCTGAATCATGTTAGCAATTGCCACATTTTATGAAATCTGGCAAATGGATGTCAAAACTGCATTCCTTAATGGATTTCTTAAAGAAGAGTTGTATATGATGCAACAAGAAGGTTTTATCAATCCTAAAGGTGCTAACAAAGTGTGCAAGCTCCAGCGATCCATCTATGGACTGGTGCAAGCATCTCGGAGTTGGAATATATGCTTCGATAAAGTGATCAAAGCATATGGTTTTATACAGACTTGCGGTGAAGCCTGTATTTACAAGAAAGTGAGTGGGAGCACTACAGCCTTTCTGATAAGTATATATGAATGACATATTGTTTATCGGAAATTATGTAGAATTTTCTGGAAAGCATAAAGGAGTGTTTGAAAGGAGTTTTTTCAAAGAAAGACCTCGGTGAAGCTACTTACTAATTGAGCATCAAGATCTATAGAGATAGATCAAGACGCTTGATATATTTTTCAATGAGTACATACCTTGACAAGATTCTGAAGTAGTTCAAAATGGAACAATCAAAGAAGGAGTTCTTGCCTGTGTTGCAAGGTGTGAAGTTGAGTAAAGACTCAAAACCCGACCACGGCAGAAAATAGAAAGATAATGAAAAGTCATTCCCTATGCCTCAGCCATAGGTTCTATAAAGTATGCTATGCTGTGTACCTCACCAAGAGTTTGACAAGAGGGTACAATAGTGATCCAGGAGTGGATCACTTGACAACAGTCAAAATTATCCTTAGAGGACTAAGGAAATATTTCTCGGTAAAGGAGGTGATAAAAGAGTTCGTCGTAAAGAGTTACGTCGATGCAAGCTTTTTACACCGATCTAGATGACTCTAAGTCTTGATCTAGATACATATTGAAAGTGGGAGCAATTAGCTAGAGTAGCTCCGTGCAGAGCATTGTAGACATAGAAATTTGCAAAATACATATGGATCTGAATGTTGCAAGACCCGTAGACTAAACTTCTCTCACAAGCAAAACATGATCACTCTTTGTGTGTTAATCACATAGCGATGTGAACTAGATTATTGACTCTAGTAAACCCTTTGGGTATTAGTCACATGAAGATGTGAACTAATCACATAAAGATGTGAACTATTGGTGTGAAATCACATGACGATGTGAACTAGATTATTGACTCTAGTGCAAGTGGGAGACTGAAGGAAATATGCCCTAGAGGCAATAATAAAGTTGTTATTTATATTTCCTTATATCATGATAAATGTTTATTATTCATGCTAGAATTGTATTAACCAGAAACTTAGTACATGTGTGAATACATGGACAAACAGAGTGTCCCTAGTATGCCTCTACTTGACTAGCTCGTTAATCAAAGATGGTTAAGCTTCCTAGCCATGGACATGTGTTGTCATTTGATGAACGGGATCACATCATTAGAGAATGATGTGATGGACTAGACCCATTCGTTAGCTTAACACTATGATCGTTTAGTTTATTGCTATTGCTTTCTTCATGACTTATACATGTTCCTATGACTATGAGATTATGCAACTCCCGAATACCGGAGGAACACTTAGTGTGCTATCAAACGTCACAACGTAACTGAGTGATTATAAAGATGCTCTACAGGTGTCTCCGATGGTGTTTGTTGAGTTGGCATAGATCGAGATTAGGATTTATCACTCCGATTGTCGAAGAGGTATCTCTGGGCCCTCTCGGTAATGCACATCACTATAAGCCTTGAAAGCAATGTGACTAATGAGTTAGTTGCGGGATGATTCATTATAGAACGAGTAAAGAGACTTGCCGGTGATGAGATTGAACTAGGTGTGATGATACCGACGATCGAATCTCGGGCAAGTAACATATCGATGACAAAGGGAACAACGTGTGTTGTTATGTGGTTTGACCGATAAAGATCTTCGTAGAATATGTAGGAGCCAATATGAGCAACTAGGTTCTGCTATTGGTTATTGACCGGAGATGTGTCTCGGTCATGTCTACATAGTTCTCGAACCCGTAGGGTCCGCATGCTTAACGATCGGTGACGATCGGTATTATGAGTTTATGTGTTTTGATGTACCGAAGGTAGTTCGGAGTCCCGGATATGATCACGGACATGACGAGGAGTCTCGAAATGGTTGATACATAAAGATCGATATATTGGAAGGCTATGTTTGGACATCGGAATGGTTCTGGATGAGTTCAGGCATTTACCGGAGTACCGGGGGGTTACGAGAACCCCCCGGGGAGTGTATGGGCCTTAATGGGCCTTAGTTGGAGAGAGGAGGAGGCGGCCAAGGTGGGGGCGCCCCCCCCAATCCCAATCCGAATTGGGGTGGGGGCCGGCCCCCTTTCCTTCTCCCTCTCTCCCCCTTCCTTCTCTCCTACTCCAACAAGGGAAAGGGGGAATCATACTCCCACCGGGAGTAGGACTCCCCCTTGAGGCGTGCCATAGAGGGCCGACCCTCCCCCTCCTCCACTCCTTTATATACGAGGGAGGGGGCACCCCATAGACACACAAGTTGATTGTTTAGCCGTGTGCGGTGCCCCCCTCCACAGAATTCCACCTCGGTCATATCGTTGTAGTGCTTAGGCGAAGCCCTGCGTCGGTAACTTCATCATCACCGTCATCACGCCGTCGTGCTGATGAAACTCTCCCTCGACCTCAGCTAGATCTAGAGTTCGTGGGACGTCACCGAGATGAACGTGTGCAGATCGCGGAGGTGTCGTACCTTCGGTGCTAGGATCGGTCGGATCATGAAGACGTACGACTACATCAGCCGTGTTGTCATAACGCTTCCGCTTACGGTCTACGAGGGTACGTAGACAACTCTATCCCCTCTCGTTGCTATGCATCACCTAGATGGATCTTGCGTGTTCGTAGGAATTTTTTTGAAATTACTGCGTTCCCCAACACTGTTGCGGCTGGATACCTCGGCGTGGGGCTAGATGCATTAGTCCGACTAGTGTCAGCCTAGTTCTGACAACTTTCACACCTACTTGTGAAGCTTGGCCATCTCTGATTTGTCTTCCGGTGTGTACCTTGGGCTCCAAGAATAGCATTTGGTCGGCGGAACCAGGGTGAACGTTGGGACAATACCGGCCCAAGGTGGATCGCTTGACTACATGTTTGAGATGTAAAACCACCATTCCTACAATTTTTTTTGTTTTGTCTCTGTAAATTTCCCTTCCAGGTACGGAATCCAGACTACTTCAGATGGCATCTACTCCACACTCGCATGTTTCATTCACATTAGTTTGAACTTTAGTTTGGACTTATTTTCTCCAAAGGCCAAAATGGAAAATTAGCTCATATTGGTTTCGTTTCTCCACACTCCATGGTTAAGAAACACTTACAAAGAGTGATGAAATGAGCGATGTGCGAGATGGAGTAGGGGTAAGATGTTGCAACTAGAGGCCATAAAAATGGAGGAGGCCACGAAAAAAAGGATGGGTTGGATAACTCAATCTGCAAGGTGAAAGGGGATGAAGCCAACCCATTCATATTGCTCGGGCTTAGGTGTGGTTTATACGGCGAGGTTGTCGTCTAGTAGCTCAACCATCGACGAGCGTGGAATCACAATACCCAACTATGGCAGATTGCTCGTATTGACCAGGTGCTGCAACGCAGGCTCAGAAGCAATGGAAGTCATCCACTTGCCCTTGGTCGGCGATGGAGTCTTCAGTTTGCCACCCATTGTGCTCTTCCATGCGGCGGTGCCTTGACACTCTTCGTCGAAGAGGGCTAAGCTTCTTTAGGAGCCATGGAGGTTGAGGTGCGCGCGGAAGATCTATGGAGCATGCGGTGGAGTAATAGTAGAGCATCATCAATGGAAAGCGAGGGGGCGACAGGAAGGAGATAGATACATGATAAGGAATGGGAGAAAGTGTCGTTCCCCTTGGCATCTCTTCCTTTTATATTCTAGACAAGAGATGGGATGACATCACCGATTCTATGCCACGCGGCAAGAAATCTCTTCGGTTTCCCACTAACATCGTTAAAGCCACACGAGAATTGAGGGACGATGTTAAGATATGCAAGTATCGAGGAGCACGGCTGCCTAGCTTGATTATATGTGGCATTAGTGGGGCCTCAACCCACCAACGCACATCACTTTGACCAGCGGTCAGCAGGTCCATGTGGTCCGGCTTGACCAGCCAGAGAAACATCTTGTCTGGTCCGGTGGGGCTAAGCCTGGATCATTAAAATTCACAAGTGCTACGTGGGAACATCGGCCCATGGGTGCCTCACCTTGTGACAGTCAACTCAAGTGGGCCGGCGCGAGGACCCCTAGGGCAGTTTCCGCCCTCGGCCATCATGTCAGCCCATGGGCTCTATAGAAGACAACTTCTGGAAGTCTTGCCATTCAAGACAAGGAAGTCGGATCCGCAGAGAACTCCCCTCACTGATGTAGCCGACTAGGACCATGTAATCCTAGCGGTCTGGTATCTTATATAAGTCAGGGCCAAGCTAGTCGACAGACAGATAACTATTAATTGAGATCAATCTCTCGATTGTACATTGTACTTTGTGCACCCCATTGCAATACAACAAGAGCAGTAGTAGGCTATTACGTCCATCGTGAAGTCCTGAACCTGGGTAAATCTGGTCTCATGTTTCCCCTCCGATCTATCGAGGGATCTGCCAAATTCTACTCCGACATGCAGCACGTCGGCCACATACGACGCCGCATAGTCGATGGAGCTTGGACGTCAGGGCAGAGGCCACGGGTGCCCCTAGGTAGTGGTTGTGCCATTGAGTTGCTTTGGCGGTGGCGGCTACCACGGATGGCCGTGTGTGGCGATGGGCATTCGACGTCCGTATGTGGTAGTGGTGACTGGGGGTTGGTCGGCAGTGGCTCGGTGAAGCGATAGCGACGACGGCGATGGCTACCATGGATGGCCGTGTGTGGTGATGGGCATCCGAAGTCCGGATATGGTTGTGGCTGAAGGAAAATGCCCTAGAGGCAATAATAAAGTTGTTATTTTATATTTCCTTATTCATGATAAATGTTTATTATTCATGCTAGAACTGTATTAACCGGAAACTTGATACAGGTGTGGATACATAGACAAAACACCGTGTCCCTAGTAAGGCTCTACTAGACTAGCTCGTTAAACAAAGATGGTTAAGTTTCCTAACCATAGGCATGTGTTGCCATTTGATGAACAGGATCACATCATTAGGAAAATAATGTGATGGACAAGACCCATCCGTTAGCTTAGCATATTGATCGTTCAGTTTTATTGCTATTACTTTCTTCATGTCAAATACATATTCCTTCGACTATGAGATTATGCAACTCCCGGATACCGGAGGAATACCTTGTGTGCTATCAAACGTCACAACGTAACTGGTTGATTATAAAGATGCTCTACAGGTATCTCTGAAGGTGTTTGTTGGGTTGTCATAGATCGAGATTAGGATTTATCACTCTCAGTGTCGGAGAGGTATCTCTGGGCCCTCTCGGTAATGTACATCATAAGAAGCCTTGCAAGTAAAGTAACTAATGAGTTAGTTACAGGATGGTGTATTACGAAACGAGTAAAGAGACTTGCTGGTAATGAGATTGAACTAGGTCTGTGGATACCGACGATTGAATCTCGGGCAAGTAACATACCGATGGACAAAGGGAATAACGTATGTTGTCATAACGGTTCGACCGATAAAGATCTTCGTAGAATATGTAGGAGCCAATATGAGCATCCAAATTTCGCTATTGGTTATTAACCGGAGAGGTGTCTCGGTCATGTCTACATAGTTCTTGAACCCATAGGGTCCGCACGCTTAACATTCGATGACGATTTAGTATTATATGAGTTATGTGATTTGGTGACCGAATGTTGTTCGGAGTCCCGGATGAGATCACGGACATGACGAGGAGTATCTAAATGGTTGAGAGGTAAAGATTGATATATAGTACGATGGTATTCAGACACGGAAATGTTCCGGAGGGTATCAGGTACTTATCGGGTCACCGGAAGGTGTTTCGGGTACCCCCGGCAAACCTATGGGCCATATGAGCCTTGTGAAGGAACATACCAGCCCACAAGGGGCTGTTACGCCCTATAAGGCTATAGGAGGAGGAGAAGGAAAGGGGGGAAGGGCAAGAAAAGTGTGGATTAGGATTCCCACTTCCTTCCCTTACCCCCCCCCCTCTTTCCTTCCCCTTCATGCATACATGGAAAGGGGGTCGCAGGGCAAGGCAAGGCCCCTAGGGGGCGGCAGCCAACCCTAGGGCGCCCCTGGCTACCTCCCCTCCCCTCCCACCTATATATATATATGTGGGGAGGGGCGCCTCACAAGCACACAACATCAATTGTTAGCTGTGTGCGGCGCCCCCTTCCACGGTTTACACCCTCGGTCATATTCTCGTGGTGCTTAGGCGAAGCCCTGCGCGGATCACTTCACCATCACCGTCACCACGCCATCGTGTTGACGAAACTCATCTACTTCCTCGACACCTTGCTGGATCAAGAAGGCAAGGGATGTCATCGCGCTAAACGTGTGCAGAACTTGGAGGTGCCGTACGTTCGGTGCTTGATCGGTCGGATCTAGAAGAAGTTCGACTACATCAACCGCGTTGTCAAACGGTTCCGCTTCCGTTCTATGAGGGCACGTGGACACACTCTCCCTCTCTCGTTCCTATGCATCTCCTAGATAGATCTTGCACGAGCATAGGAAAATTTTGAAATTGCATGCTAAGTTTCCCAACAGTGGCGGCTCGGGGCTGGTCAGCATGGCATCGGTGAAGCGATAACGACGGCGACAACGTGTATAGTGCATCGAGAGGTTCGGGGTGGTACGGCTACGACCTATGGCGGCCACGAAATTGTCGACTTGTCTCGGTGTCGGTTTTCATCGCACGTGCATGGTAGATGGAACCCGATGATGTTTGGCTCTCTGTATTGTTCTGTTCTCGTACGCATAAATTTGACCGCGTGATGATATCAAGGCCAAGGATGTGCATAGGAGTGGCTACTCCTCAACATGAATGTCGTAGAACGGTTAGGATTTAATTTCCCGTTACTATGGTGTGTGGATGCCTTTCCATGTAGCTTCTTCTTCGGCAAAGGGTGGCAACAACACATGTTGTCTTTAGCTTGGTGGTTCTCTTCGAGCACCGCCTCTCGAGCTTTTGGGGTGAAAACTTTAGGTCTGACCTTGGATGGTTGTACCCAACAACGACGGTATTTTCACACGTCATGACCTCGTTAAAGGCATTGCTTTGGAGTCAGCTCAGATGTGCTCTTCGGGATGAAAACCCAAGATCCGACATGCAATGGTTGGATCCCGCTACGGAGGCACTTAAGCATCGTTACCTTTTTAGAGGCGTAGTTTTCAGAGAAGCTTTCTCGCAGCTCGTGTTTTGTCAAGAACGGTGGATGACCGGTGCTGGTCTATTGCAAGTCGTTTGATGTGTCAGCTTTCTTTGTCTTTTCTTAATACGGTATTTTTCATCATTTTATGTTGTGTGCATCCTTAATGTCTTGACTAGCTTTTGAATTGCCTTATTACTCAATGTCAAAAAACGTCTTATATTTTAGGACGGGTGGAGTAGAAGTGGTTTCAGATATTCCAAGTGCCATTCCGTACAAATTTGCCAAAGAAAAATCTCCCAGTGTACCACACCACCCAAACTTCCGAATGAGACAGCGCAAGTGGCCGATCACGATCACGATCACCCCGATCTGAAAAGAACATAAAACAGTGAGCTCCCTCCCATGGATTATCAACCACCCGTTGCTGCAGGAACGCAAGATCTACCATTCCACCCTGACACCTTAAAACAACCCAAAGATATGTAGTCTGTCAGCAAGGACTACTTCTCAATCGCCCGTCTCGCTTTCGATCGACAGGAAGGATAGATCAAACTCATTTCCTCGACGCGTGCCAGCCGCGCGAATCGAACACCGCGTCCCCTGGCGCCTGGCCGGCGGACCGCCCGCGGGATGTACACGGCGAGGGGAAACGTGGCGACGCGTTAACGTCAAACAAAGCCCGTACGTGCTCGCACGGAGATGTAATCCTGACCGGACCGGGCGCTGATCCTCTACACGTAGACAACAGCTCAGCTTTCGACAGATTCATGGTGTTGAAATTTAGCCAACCGGCAGAGAAAAATAATCGTGTACCCCTGACGGTGGTGAAGCAATTAGTCAGCTAGTTGAAAATGTCGCCAACAGCTCAGCTTCGTTGCACCCGGAAAAAAAAACTCAGCTTCGTTGCGACACTACCACGTAGGGTACTCTAGCTGCGCTGAACTTGTCAAAGAGTCGGCAGAAGTTTAAGATGTCGTTTCCTTTGGGCTTCGGCTATATATGCATTGCTTGATACTCTCCTAGCTCATAGTACGTCTCCACCGCGAGAAAAGAAAGTTCATAGTACGTTGGGATCCAAGAAGAAACAAAGTAGAGTTCAAAACATAACCACCACAAAATAAGATGACTTGCCGGCAGGACAAAGTGGGAGATCCAACCCAAGTTGTAAGAACACCAGATATCTGAACTAAAATATAAGAACACAAGATGCAATGCGGACTGCTGACTCCTGTAGGTTTGAGGACCTATGAAATCCCAAGCGTTGGTTGCCTTCGGCTGAAGAAAGAGGCTCTCCATCTGTCTGCAACCGCGACACTTGTCAAGCTGGCGTGGCTAAAGCACTTCCATCAAGATTGCAGTCGCAAAAACGCGCCAAACGATATAGGTTCATCCACTGTGTGACCTATTTTATTATCCAGTTAACCTGAACCATCATTATTCTAGATGGACAGGCTTACGCCGCTGGTTTAAGTTAAGATATCGTTGCATTTGGCATCCGCAACAAACTTGCCGCATGACACAAAGGAGAACCGGCCAAGAGGCTACATAGAACACCAATATATGGCCTCGGATTCGACACAACCCTTTACACTCCTTTCCGTTTTCGGCATGACTTCAGATCAGCAGAGGACTAACTGCGTTGGATACGATGCTGACTGGCGACTCCTTAGACTTTAGGGCCTACCACAATCTAACTGTTCTTTGCGTCATGTTGAAGATATAGGAGTACTCTTCAAAGTTCAAACTGTCTGCCGGATACACTCGACTTGTCAAAAGAAAAAAGTGGAAGCAGAAAGCAACAAACCACAGCTTGGGGAAAGACCAGCACCTTGGAACTTCTTTTCTTCGCTTCTTTACTTGCTCGTTGCTTTACTTATGGCCCAGTGATAAAGAATCTACTCCCTCTGTACCGAAATAGTTGTCGCTGGAGTAGCTGAACTTCAGCTACTCCAGCGACAACTATTTTGGTACAGAGGGAGTAGTTGTTTATGATCAAGATTAAAGAATCCAGTTGTTTATGATCAAGATGGACGAGCTGAAATTTGGAACATAACAAGAATCCCTAAAGTAGGGGTATATGGTAATAGTTGTATCTAACAAATTGCACCTAAGCATTCAACAGTTAGAAAAGCCAGTAACCATGAATTGGCCGAAGCGGCTATGACCATTGCAGTTGCAAGTGGCCAAATTATATGTTGCCACTGTATTGGACGAACACAGGGTACCAACACGGAGCTCAGTCCTGAAACTTATGGGCCTTGTGGCTACCAGCCCGTTGGTTCATTTTTTATGAGGAAGTATGCCCCCATGATAGATGGAATGCTAACTAAACTAATGCACGTCCCAAAAGACCCAAAACAGCTGAATCCATGTGCATAAGTATTTAAGACAGCATTCACACCGGGGCTACACAAACACTGAAAGAAGTAACACCATTGCCACTGCTATGAAGAAAAACTGAAGCTATGTGCAATACAATAGCATTTCCAGCGGCTCAGATCAAAACTCTGTTGTAGTTTAATTAACTTCTCAATAAACTCCAGAATGCAACTCAGCTACTACTCATCAAGTCTTCAAACGACAAAAGTTATCATCTGCGTTTATGTTTTTGACGCTACAACCCTGTATAGTTTAGGTCATTTGATGCTACAGCACAGACAGCAAGATCCAAGGTCCATTCGTTTTTCAGTGCCTCTATGTTCTGATTTGGTGGGAACGTCTGAGTTCATTGGTACATCAGAAGGGCCGCTTCCTGGCCTGGTTGTGCCAAGCTATATGGCAATGAACGTCCTACTTGTAAGACAGCAAGGCAATGCCACATATGCGCAATTCAGGATAGATAACAGTGACAGAAAATACACTCATGTCGTTAATGCAACAGGATAGCACCATAAGTCTAAATTATATACAACATATAAGAAGATTCCTACAAAACATAAAATAAAATCAAAGTGGAGTCTTATTATATCAAATATATGTCAGCTGCCAAGGGCAGAAACAAGATAATATTCAAATAAAACTTACTTTCTTTGCCCACCAAATGTGCTCCAACTGCTTTTCTTCATAGTTAATAGTATTTGATAAGAACAAGTCATATTGATCTGTATACTGGCCCAAATGGACTGATGGACAAGGGGAGACCCCAGCTGACCTCAGTACACTAGCCAAGAGAGAAAAAGGCAAAATGCCTTAGTACTCTTAGCATAAATGCAACATTGCACCGTCTGCAATCAATATAACATGACTTAACAACAATGTTGCAATGGATAAATGAACGGAAAACACAATTGATTAAGAAATTACCGCAGTTCAGTTAATGTGGAGCTGGATTGGGTGTTCGGAACTGGTAAAAATGCGGTGCAGCTTCAGTAAGCCATGATGGTTCGATGGCAATGACATTACGCATATAGTGCTTGTCAGTTGAAACAAGAGACTGGTAGACGACCCACTTTGGATTAACCCTAAAACGTCAGGGCAATGTCATGAAGTGCACAAGGAGCATTGTTCCCAAAGAAGTGCATAAGGAGCTATACCACAGAGACACCCAAATAAACGTCAAATATAGTAAAAAATTGCTAAACTTACCTAAAGAGTACGGAAGATGGATGAATGTAAACTTCTTGTGACGTCCTAATTGTTTTATACATTCCATTCTGGCCATATTCCTGTGTAGCAGAGAAAGTCAGTAGGGACAGCGGCAACTTACATGCTAATTGCATATGCAGCTGATAGCTGCACTTATTGAGGATAAACTAAAGAAAATTGTGCAAGGACACGTCATATCAACCACAAAAGAAAAGACAAATTTAGATATGTATGATAACATGAAACAAAGCTCTGGTTACATGCTACATCCTAGAGATATATGATAACATGAAATCTGCTCAATAATGTAATATGTGAGTAAATACCTCCAGATGACATGAATTAGCAAACGAACCAGCAATAATTGCCTTTCTAACTGCCTGCAGAATATTGAGATAACACTGCAGTTAGCATAAGTGCATGAAAGGCTCAACACCTGTGGACATTATAACAGCAGCTTGTAAAGAATTGATTAAGGCAGGAAGTTCTAAGCATTTTCACCAGTATGTAGAACGAGTTGGAAAATAGTTCTATAAGAGCAAGATACTGAAAACCGCTAGTACAAACAATTGGTACAAAACAGTCGTTAGACTATCTGAGTGGTAAATGTTGATACCTAACAGTCTTGTACATTGTATAAATAGTCTCCTCAAATGAGGAGAAACAATGCCGGATTGGAATGTCATTGAGTTCTATGTGAATCAAGCTGGATATTGTCAGTCCATTTCATAATAGCATCTAATTTCCAAAAATGCATACAAATAATAACACAGCCTGAAAAGTAAATGCATTCTCATTCAGTTATGGATATTACTGAAATGACCAACTTAATTAACAGCCAGCGGCCAAAGTGATGTTTCTTTTTTTAAAAGGATATACGGATCATGGGGATAAGAGTTAGTACTATTTAAGATTTTATTTTACAGAATGGCATTAGAGAGAACACTTGAAGTAGCACACTTGAAGTAGCCCTGGTACACACACAGAGCTTGGGTATAAGTATCATAGATAAAATAACTGAAACTGTCGTTGCGTCTTCGATGGGGCAAATCCAAACTCCCATGCACTTGCGGATGACATCTTGCTCGTGCTGAAGTATTGCACAACTTCTCCATCAGTTAGGACTTTTGGTTCTAATAGTTGGTGCATAATAATATGTAGCAGAGCCAGAAGATCTTGGCTTGGGTTTAAGTCTCGCCTTTCACAATTTCAATAGAAGAATTGCTTGGGTTATACTGGATGGTGCATGTTAAGCTGGCCAGTGCCAAGTCCTTGAGGAGGCTACCGCTGCATTATAGGCCTCCAGATGTGATGGGCATGCCGTAGTGCTTCGCGGTTGCTCCTTTTTGCCTTCTTGTTTATGTAGCTTAGCGCGTGTAGGTTTTGTTTTAATAGCCCAGGCTTTTGTTTCGGTAATTTTGTTTGCTTTTTGTTTTCCATTTGGCCTGTAAGTTTTTGAGCCTTCTAGGTGTGCTTCTACAATTACAAAATGTTCAATGTGCGAGAAAAAAAGCTGGAAAGATCCTACCTGCATATCTCTGTCGCAGGATTTCAGCTGTATGCCAAACCTCTTCATTACCCTGACAAGCTGTGCCCTGATTTCAATGACCTTCTTCTGCAGCAAACAGCACAAAATGTTGTTCAAAATGGATGTGTGCAACAAAGAAAAATAACATAGCTTTGGATATGTGCATATTCTTAATTAAAAAGAATGATGTCTTTATACAACAAAAACAGACCAGTGCTTGGTGATTCAAAAAGTTCTTGTAACACCACTGACTAGATTTTCCAGACTGGTGAAATCCTTTGTAGATATTCAGGAATGTTACATGATCACCCTGCAGTACAACATAAAATACAAGACTCAAGACCATTGGCAAAAATGAAAGGGCAACCAAGAGCAAATATAATTAGGGCATCTCCAATAGTTGAATGATATATGTTGGTAAATTTGCCACATAGGATATGTGATGATGTGGCATCGAAGGAGAGAGCAAACTTGTATGACTCAGGATTAGTGTTATGGAACAAAATTTAGAACTTGTATCGTGAAAAGGCATACGGCCAGCACCGCCCCTATTTAAGAGCCTCCTTCCCTGTGTTCTGCACATGCATATGCAAACTGCCAGAACTCAGAAGTACGCATATTAAAAGCATCTCTAATAGCTTGTGTGCAAAATTGTTGGTAAAATTGTCCATGTGATCAACCATTAAGTTATCAGACAACTATTTGAATAGAGTGCATCTAAGTCGTTCAATAGAAACTAAGATAATAAATAAGTTTGCTCTCTTTGCACCTTGGAGCTTGTGCAAGGTTGGTTCAAACCCAAAATCATTTGTTCTAGAACTAGTCAGTCTATCACCAGTACTAGCTTACTGCTTGTAAGCCATAATGATCAATGATGAGAGCGTTTAAACAGAATAACCATTAAAGATTACGCTGAAATCTGAAAACGAGAGCAATTGTTTAGTCTTTGTCTATTTTAGGAACTTGATCATGAGTTAACTGAAATGAAAACAAGGATTAGACCTCTTCCAATGCAAAGGTGCTTAGATGAGGTGCTAAGTGCATTAAATACCTTAGCAACTCAACTCCCCAATGCATAGGTGCTTAACTTGTTGTTGCTAAGCACACTTTATTTAATGAGTTAGCACCTAAAGTCTTTCATGCATTGGTCAAATTGTTTCATTTAAGTGGTTTGCCTAGGTTCTCGCGCTTGGCATTGGTTCTTCCTGGGGTCACCAAAGTACTCTCTCCCCTCCTTAAATGTTGTGCCATGTCATTTTTTCGCTTATGTGGCATGCTTAGCCCCTGTCCACGGTGGAGCACTGGGAAGGGCCTTATAGGAGTACTTAGTAACATGATGTTCCTCTACTGTGGTATTATCACATTGCAGCTGGCCACGCTAAGCACCAAAATGAGTGTCAATATTAACGGTTGAGTAGAGAACTGGGCGTCGACCAGTTTGCTAGAGGCGCGTGCAAGGCTGCGCACCCAGCCCACCACCCACGTTTGAGCCATGTGCTCTGCAGGGGAGTGCCTCACGGTTGTCTCCCCTTAATTAAAAATAATAATACAATGCCTAGTCCCGGTTGGTCTAGTTTTCAAATATTAATAGCCAAGTATTAGTAAAAAAACAGCAAAGTAACATCAGGGTTCCCGTGTAACCAAAGATACGAGGCAGCAAGGTGATCCTGCAAACCTCAGCAGCAGCAAATCGAAGTTTGACCTCATCAAATTCCTTCTTCACTCCCCGCATAGAGACCCACACAGACTGTAAATTGGTGGTCATCATAACAATTCAAAGATTATAATAGAACACAAAAATGAAGGCATATCAGAGAAAAATCCTAACCTGAACAGATAGAAATGCTGCTATCGTCAGTATCTCATCAGAGCATCCAAAATCATTTGCTGACAAGATCATTTTTGAGATCATGGGGTCCTGCATAAAATCAAGCAGTATTGTTAACAACCTCTTGACTTAGAAGAGGGCATTATTCACCAAAATGTAAGTAAACCAGATGTACATAAAAGACAGTACAAGTATAAATGTATAATTGAGTAGGCTTGCACAAGTATGGAAGGATATGAAGACCCTTAAGTAAATGGTCAACATAGCAGCATAATTTCATGTGCTATCATAAAGTCATTGAGCACAGTCAGCAGAGTAAAACTGTATGCCTGATGGTTAAGTCGATAATTAAAGCATCATAAGAGCATAGAAACTCCTCAAACAAGCAATCAGTTTGTCAATGCAATCCATTCGTATTCACCTACTGTGGTCTGATTATGGAGTCAAAGTGTAATAATAAGCAAGAATTGCAATGGTCACTTGGTCTGCTCTTTGTACTTCCTGACACCACTGATTATGGAGTAGTAGCTTTTTTGGGCTCTATAGTTGAAAGCCAGCAAGCGCTCATGGGTTTACCTTATAACTAGGACTTCTATTCAACTCTGACCTCTACTCTTTTTGTTTGCTGTAGATGTAGATTATCATCCTTCTCCTATGGTGCAACACAATATACTACTTGGAGCATCACTTATGGCTTGGTTGAATTGGTCCAGTTTTCAGGACTCTATGTTAGATCTAGGTAATGAAGGAGAGTTAGCTTCAATTGTAACTCAACTCCGATGATGGATTAGATGCAGATTGCATTGGTTTCTAGATCTACCTGTTGGGGTCGCCAACTGAGTTCCATGGTAATTTTTTGAAAACAATTTGTGGATGTTCCTGCAGTAAAATTTTATTTACAACAATTTATATGCACATGTTCCCGCAGAAAAGCACGAGGAATCATCTAGTTTACATTGTTTTTATGGCGGCCCTAAGGCGTCAGGGCGCTCTCCGACTGCAAGGGGCTACTGCAGAGTGAAGAACCTCCGTCCACAGCTTTGATCTGCGCCGTCAGCTTCTTCCACTCCAGTCTCAGCTCCTCTCAATCTGGCGCATCCCTCTCCCAGCAGCGAGGCAAGGTATGGATCCCATCTTCTCTTCTTTCCCCCTTGTCTCACTTCTCTGCGCCCTCCTCTCTAGGCAGCGGCCGGCGACCAGATCCGCCAGCTTCCTCTCCGGTAGTTGCTCCCCATCTGGCCCCTCTCCCCTCCCTCCTCTATCTTCTTCTCCCCGCCCTCGCTTCCATCCCCTCCCGATGCTCTGTTTCTATATGTGCCTGGCTGATTGGCTGCCCTTTTTCTCCTTCACCTCTGCTTCTCCTCCGCATCTGCTTATGCTGCTTCTCCTCCGCATCTGGCTGAAGTCCAAGGGTGCCGTTCCAGAAGATGATTTGAGGCCTATGATTTGTTACATCTCCTAATTGGCTGGCTATATATCATTATATATTTATGTGTGTAAAGTGGTACCTACGCTCTTAAAAGGTCTCCCATCTAGTACTTTATGATGTTCGTAAATTGTTCTCTTGCTCGCATCTAGGATAAACACATCAGAAAAAAAATACGTAATACAAGTTAAAACATCATACAGAAATTAAGCCAAGGGGATAGGAGCCGAAAAGAACTGGACTACAGTTTCTCTAGAACTTCTTTCCACCGCTGTTTCTGTGGGGCAGCCTTGGCGCAGCGGTAAAGCTGTTGCATTGTGACCATGAGGTCACGGGTTCGAGTCCTGGAAACAGCCTCTTGCAGAAATGTAGGGAAAGGCTGCGTACTATAGACCCAAAGTGGTCCGGACCCTGCGCAAGCGGGAGCTACGTGCACCGGGCTGCCCCTTTTTTTTGTTTCTGTGGGGCAGCTCTGGTGAAGCTGCAGCCGAAAAGAACTGGCCCTGAAGCGCTTCGCCTGAGCGACTGTAGTCATGATGGGGCAACCTGCGTCTAGGGCAGTCTCCTACATCTTGGGCAAGAAGGTTAGCTCGGATCCTAGATCCATAAATTGACACAAACATGGGAACCACTCCATTGGCATCGCATCGAAAACCCGCTTGCCAGATGCTGGGTTGACTGGCAGTGTCGATAGGAGGCGCTGGCTGGTGAGGTTTGGACCTGGTGGCTTGAAAAGGACAGAGGTGACCGGTATCAGCATTGATTGCCTTAAGGATGCGGCGACAGAGCAAATGGTCAGATGGAATCATGGGTGTGGGGCTGCTTGGAGGATGATGGGGAAGCAAGGGACGACAGAAAGACTTCAGCTGCTTTGAAGTTTGTTTTATCGTTGAGATGAACATGGAGTTGTTTTTATACGATGAATCTATGGGCCTCAAATCAAGTACCGGGAGTGTGACACTCTGGCTTAATAGGAATGATTAGACTACTCATATCAACAAGGTGTGCCTTCTTTTCCAGAAGGTCAGCTCCAAAGAACCTCTAGGTTAAGCGTGCTTGGCCTGGGGTAATTTGAGGATGGGTGACCAACCGGGAAGTTGTTCCCGGGTGCGCACGAGTGAGGACAAAGTGCGCAGCAAGGAAAGATCACTGTTGATTACCACCAGGCGTAACGAGGGATTTGAAAAATAGCATGGGATGTTGCACCATGTGGGGCGGAAAAAACATGGGATTGTTGAAAGCCCAATGTCTCATTTGTGAGGAGGGACGAAGGTGTGGATGAACAATCACCAACTCCTCTTTAATAGTAAAGATACTTAAATTACTATTTGAACCTAGCAGACGGCAAGGCAAAAATATATCAGTGATATTCTTGTGTGTGTGCGTACATATATATCATGCATATCTTTTTTCATATTGGAATTATTGTTTCACTCAGGTCACACTGACATTAATTATGTTAGTCCTATTTAAATTTGAGCTATATGGCCTAAATAATTCATTCAACCGCGATTACTTTATCATGCTATGGTAGACTGAGATACTTGCTACATGACTTTCATAAACCACAAGTCCAAATTCCTTAGCCACTCAGTTACCGTCAAATGGGTTGTAACAAATTTCCTCGGTGGGAACTAGCATTACACTAGTCAGAATTTGAACTTTTCACGCAAGATTTTTATGCTTGTGCAATTCTTTGCCAGAAGTATGACATTAAATTCTGATATATAGATAAACTGCTAAAATACTGGGGCTGGCGAGCGAAATTTCCTAACTCACACGTCCCAAACTCAGGGACAAATTGATTTAACTCGGCTCTCATGACAGGACTGCCTCATTAGTCAGTACTATAGCAAGATGTGCCTCTGGTACTAGTTCAAGTAGCCAACTGTAAAATGTTCTTGAAGAAACAAGAATAGGCACACTATCAGAAAGAAAAAAGGAGTATAAGATACACATACCAGAGGCATCTCAGCAACTTGGAAACCAATGGGAACTGTTAGTTTGGCATCTTCATCAAGGATTCCTAGTGAAAATAGAATTTCGAGAGCTCGAATCATTGCCTCTGGTGATGGAGAAGCTGGCCAATCAAACCCCAAGATGTTGTCTATGCCTAGCGCTTTCAACTGTCATCACAGAATATAATATACGATGTGTTATGTAATACTCATAATGTGCAAAAATCTCAAGAAAACTTCACATCATATATGTCAGGGAATTAGATCAATCATATTCAGTTCAGAGGACATGTTTTGGTGCATACTTTTCAAAGAAATGTAGAGAGTATCACCTATGAATTACATTTTTGTGGGCAGCTGGGGCATTTTCCAGGTTTCATGACTCAGCAAATCAAGTGCATAAGTGAATCATGCTGCATTGTCAAACTAGTATGCATGATGCAGGAAACTGACACATTATTTAAAGTTAAGCGCCCGAGAATTGTCAAAGTTAACAATAAATGCATAATATATATCTATGCACGATTTTAATCACCATTGATTTAGAGATGTGAAGACAAGCTCTAACAGTCTAGCTGGTTAATGTGCTGATGAACATGGGAGATACTAATATACTATATTAATAAGTTTAGTAATATTGTTTTAGAGTCATCAATGTGCTAATTCTCTAGTAGTAACAATTAAGTCTTCACAATGACTGTTACCTTGCTTTGTAAACTGCCAATTGGCATATCTAAATTTCGATACAAAGTAAAAACAATTTATATTACTAGGCATAAAACAATATGTCATGCATATGTGTCTTCTGATATAAGATAGTTGATCTGCATATAAGGCCACAAACTGCGAAAAATGATTTTCGATTCCAGGCTCTAGTGAGCCTTTTTTTCAAATTTGGAAAAGATATCCAAGTGTAAAATAATTTGACATGTACATATAGATATGATCTATGTACCTATAATTTTTCATTTAATACGTATTTTTATGCATGTGTACACAAGAACAACATATACATGGATTTGAAAATAGCAAACAGTACACACATTGTTTGTTAGTTGTTACTATAAATCCACGAATTTGTCTTTTTTGTGTAGCTCACATGGTAAAGTATTTTCTAATGGAATTTTACACATATGTAGAATATATCTATATATACATATGGAAATGGTTTTCAGAATCTTTTGACACTTCTAAATATGAATTTCAAGTTTTTCAAGAAAAAAGGCTCGCTGGAGCTCAGGCTCCAAAACGCCTCACTCCACAAACTGGCATAAGTTCCCTTGTACGCCATAAGCACCAAAAGGTAGGGTGAATCAATGATTATAACATTCAGCAAAAATCATTCTGTTGGAAACACGGCATACTAAGAAATAATAATATGTTAATAACTGCAAGCTATGGTAAGTATATGATATCTACTTATTTATTTACAATGTAACTAAGACAATCACGAAATAGATGGGCCAAGATACCTGTATTATGCAGGAAACAAGGTTAGACCTTTGCATTTCTGGAATGCCATCTGACTGCATTTCATTTAGGTAATATTCCTCTGTGTAAAGCCTGCAGGAGATATTAGCTTATAAGATGCAAAAAGTGGTAAAATACTACGATGAATAATATTACAGTCTGCAGAATACTGGATCTACGGAATTTATAATACATGAATGTTTGACTTTCAAAATATTCAAAACTAAGTGTGTTAAAAAGAAACATGGCACTAAATAAAAAAGCATTCAGCAAAGAAACTATTTGAGTCGAGAACTAGGAATTGTGAAAATAGATCAGCATAATAAATCAAGGACTGATAAAAGAGGAGACATAAATTAACAATCCCAACACTTCAATAAGAAACTGCTCAACATACCTAAAGCATTTCCCAGGTCGCACCCTTCCAGCTCTGCCTGCTCGTTGCCTTGCAGAAGCTTTCGATATTGGTGCGACAACCAGACTCTCAAGGTCAGAAATCTGCACAACAAGATATAGAGTTAAGCAATTAAGCTACAACAAATAAGACTAAACATGGCAAAAGAACTACACCAAAAAATTTGATCTCAGATTTAACCACCCTCTAGCTTAATAGGGAGTGGCAGACTTGGGGTAAATGCCACAGTGCCAGATGCGTTAACACTGAAGTACTCCCTCCGTCCCAAAATTCTTGTCTTAGATTTGTCTAAATACGGATGTATCAAGTCACGTTTTATTATTAGATACATCGGTATCTAGACTAATCTAAGACAAGAATTTTGGGACGGAGGGAGTATGTCACAAATACAACAAACTATTCAACAGATCCATAAGTAAATATTGTTCCAAATATCGGCCAGTTAATCGGCATCTCGGTCAGTTAATTGCTACTCAGTGGGACACCGAATAGTCGGTTAACTGATTTATCGGCCGATTAACTGGAAAATTCGCCTATTTATCCCTACTCAGCACCCTACCGATATGGTGCCAGTTACCGATATCCTGAACATTGAGTAAACAAAGAGATGGATCCTGAATTAACTCGTCTAGATTTATTTTACAGATATAGGTTTGTACTGGATTGCCAAATCAAGGATTTCTGATGGATGTACAAGGAACTATTCAAATATCATTGCAGCTGTTGGCATTCAAGTTTCAGGGTTCACAAAGAAACACTATGAAGAAGAAATAAAAGCAAAGCTATATCCAGGTCAGCCAGATTGAAGTACTGCAATGGAACAATAGAATGTACCGGGTTATAGCACTTCTGCTTGGAAAATCCACTATCAACAACGTACACCACACCCTGCACAGTTTAGAGAAATCAGTGACTGTCAACATCGTATTTGCTAGAAAAGACATGCGGTACCTCCAGAGTCAATGATGTCTCGGCAATGTTTGTTGATATCACAACTTTTCTTTTCCCTTTCGAAGTAGGAGCAAAAATGAGATCCTAGAAAACCAAGGAATACTAAATAGCGTCAACATGGAGTGCCAACTATATTTTTCTTATAGCACTACTGAGGGGGACCACTTACTTGGTCTCCCCGCGGAAGGCCGGAGTACAAGGGCAAAATCACCAAATCTGAGAATCAAAGCAATCTGAATGCATTAGAAAACATAATTTACCACCGCAAAATGATATAAAAGTGGCAAGGACCAGACATCCATTTCAAGAACGACCTATTTCATTGTTAATATTTGGAAAATAGAGTTACCAAAATAGTGTTTTCCCAGATGTTGAATTTCATCATTTAGCAACTTAAGAGCAGCATCTATGTCATCCTGGCCAGTTAGAAACACCAAAATATCCCCTGGTGGTTCCTGCAGAAATTGGTTAATGAGTGGAGATAAAAGAAAGCTATCCAATATTGGATGATTCGAAGGGGTTTTTTTACCTTCAAAATGGAAATAAAACATAGAAATAGACACTACTATTATACTACAAAGATGAATGATGATGGCTCCAAATTCACCTCAAAGACTACAAGTCTACAACATTATCAAAAGAACAGAAAAAATATGTCTGTTTATCTGATGGACATTGATCATATCAGGTTTGCTTCCATTAACAAATTTGTCTGAAATTATAAACTAATGTGATGCAGACGAGATGCTTACTGCGTAAGGTAAGTATGCCTACAAATCTCTCTTATGTACAAGAGATAAGTTATGTTTAGTTAAATTGGTTCCCCATAACTGTGTTAATGAATTATGTGGGTATATCTCCTTTGAACAACAATCATTTTAGTTGTGATGCTTACATTGTATTATTCCAATTTTTGCGGGCAGAAATGCAACTTGATTGCAGCTGATACGTACTATTTGAGCTTCAACGCTTACAATATTGAGCATGCAACTTCCCATAAACTTCTGCTAAACTCACAGAATACTGAACAATTGGTATCCACTCATAAGTCAGCGGTAGTAAAGCTTAAATTAGCTGCAGTGGAGCATCTAAAATCTTAATACACTTGCTATTTGTTTCATTAAGAAGCATAGCATATGAGAAATAAATAATAACTGTCAAGTCACGTGATGCAACGAATCAATCGACCAGAAAAATCAAGTGTAATCCCGGATATAAGGAAACCAAAAGTTCCCAAATGATCAAATGCATTCTAATAAGCATAATAACCTACATGGAATCTATTGTTTGACACACAGCACAAAACAACTAACCTTTTCGTGAATAATAAGAACGGTATTCACAGCAGCCTGTAAGTAGTCTGAGACAGGTTCTTCCAGATAATGAGTTTCTACTGTATATCCTCTACCCTGTAGAAGTATAACCAATTTACTCTCATCAATAAGGAGGACAGCCCTTCATCTATATACTTCAGCCACAAGGAAAACGTACTTCAACAGAAAGTATAGCAGGTTCTGGATTCGGCAAACCATCAGCAGGCTTGAGCAATGAATTCTTCCACCTGTGCATGAACGAAGATAAAAGAAGATTCAAAGATCAGACCCTAACTAAGTTGCTAGCGCAAATTGGTGTGCATATAGAGTTTAACAATTGTGTCTTCACAATTTGGTATTATAGATGTTATATATTATTCTATTATTCTATAAACCCAGTCGAGCTTAACAAGTTTGAATTAGGACAAAACTTATGCCTTACATGTTGGGAAGGAGGGAGTACCACGTAGCGACTTCGTGAACAATGTAAACCATAATGTTACCAAGAATTGGAAATAATTTGCTACCATGGTTGGTGGCTGAAGAAGATGTCATAGATTTTACTATAGTTGAAAAGCAATTGTTCTTCTTTACTGGCTGAAGAAGATGTCTTATAGGTTACTATAGTTGAAAGCCAATTGTGCTTCTTTACATAGACCATCTTTCTGACTACATCACTTTCTTGAGGATTCCTGGTAGTCGCACTGCACTTCTTTTTCTTGTGGAAGTTACATGGCAATGAATTACAAAAATGAAAGGAGACAGGGACCGACCTATTGCTGAAAAAGGTTGACATTGATCTTGCTTCAATTGTTGCAGAGGAAATGATTAGGCGCAACTCCGGCCGGCGGCGTTGAATCTGGTCAATTGATGTAAGGAAACATGCAAAGAGGGAAACTAAACATTATTCACAGATGACTCCAAGAGAAACCAGACTTGCGGACTCAAAATTGCGAACCTTTTTCAAGAGTCCCAGCAATATGTCGGTTGAAATGGATCTTTCATGAGCTTCATCTATCATAATGACACTAATAAAACAGAAAATCATGGATTGGTATGTGAATAATGTAAACTAGTATGGAACCATCCGACTGAAAAAGGTGTTTTTACTCCACTACAATTATCACCAATTCACCACAAATGTCTAATCACTATATCGACATAAATTTTATTAAACATGATGTGCGACAATTTGGATTGCAAGCTTAAGGTCATACTAATGTTGAGGGTCATAACATGGCACCTATATTTGCTTAAAAGAGGATCTTCCATCATTTCTCTAATCAGTACTCCATCTGTGAGAAATTTGATCATGGTCATGCCCTGTCAAACGATGTAGGCATAAGCAGAATACATAGGGCATGAAACCCATTAGACCGAAAATGTGTTTCATGCTGTAGAATTCAGACAAAGAAAATCAGTGCAAGGAGAAAAACTTGTATCATACGGGGTTTGTTTCATCCTCAAATCTTATAGTATATCCTACTTCTTCTCCAAGTTTCACACCAACTTCTTCGGCTACTCTTGATGCAACCGTCTGTTCAAATTATTAAGATGGGTTGAAAAGGTAAGTGATCACAAAAGGATAGACATCTACAAATGTAGTCTAAGAACAGAAAAAAAAACTTGAAACATATGAAAATTAGTAATACCAATGCAGTAAAAAAATGTTCAGCTACCATCTTCTAAGCAGTACAGATATGGTTCTATCAGCTGACTGCTCCGTATAGGATGTCAGAAATCACTGCCGGACCACATGAATAAAGTTTTCAGCAAAATGCATTTCAATGTTGGATTGTCAACCATCTGTCCAATGTTAAGATACATAATTTTGCAGGATGCAGTCTCCTGTTACAGACACACTTTTGGGCACTATGGCCACTACCACATGGCAACCCTGTGTCCCTGTCACAAACGGCTAGGTCACAAAGGGGAAGCTGGATAAACCTCCATGGCTGAGGCAGTGAGGCCTGAGAAAGTCCTCCAAGCTTATCTTTTAGGAGTTATCTATCTCTAATAATTTCTTTTTCTTAGATTCATGTTGCTAGGGTTTGATTATTTAGCATGGACTTGGAGCTATATATAATGAGATGTAGAATGTGGTAGGAGAATATCCATAAGTAATACAGAAACTTGCTCTAGATAATTAGCTAAGAGCCTTACTCGCCATGCTAGTTGCTAGGGACGTACCCAAAAGAATAATCTGGTGCATGCTCTCATCTGAAGGTAAAAAGAGAAACCTAGTATTACATGGCATCTAGAGAAGGATACACAGTTTGATGAACATTTAAACATTTGATACCTGCACAGCCAATCGTCTTGGCTGGGTGCAACCTATAAGTCGACCACCCTCGGCCCAACCAGCCTCCTTAAGATACTGGTTCAAAATACAATGAAATTAGAAATGAAATATCATATGAAAGTAAGATAATGAGATAGGCAATAGGCATAAGAGTTACAGATGATGAGATGGGTAATAGGCATAAGAGTTACAGATGATGAGATAGGCAATAGGCAGAAGGGTTTGACGTGTGTGGCTTGCATTACTTTCAAATAATACAAAATTGGCATTTTCACCAACCAAACTAAACTTTCCGTTCAACCTTCAAGTATGTATGTTGAAATTCAAAAACTGGAGCAGATCCGGAGTCAATTGAAATATATGTGCAACTAAGCAAGCTACTTTGGTTTCAGCATGGAGTCAAATTTCAATGTCAAATAATATGCAGAATAAATTACAAAGATAGGTCTCAGTTCAGCCTACCTTTATAGAACCTTTCAAGCCAAATTGAATGTTTGCTACGATACAAATTATGATGAGGTAGGAGGCGTGTGTTACTACTTTCAGTGGAAATCTCTTTCTTCCTCTTGAAAGATTTAAGTCATGAAAAGTTGCCAGGTGCTACATCAGTACAGCACCCAAAGAGGCCAAGACTCTGGATAACTTTTTCAATATTTTCTTGTGTTAATTTTAGCGCTAGAAAAAATTTCTGCATGATTGTGCCCATCGTTGCGTTTGCATTGTATTGTAACTGAACCCATATAACTGAACACATATTACCATGACAGTTGCCAGATAGGCCATAAACATGCCAACCCAGCAGCCATATAAATTATTTGCCAGATGGTAGCTTGAGAAGAAACAGAACTTTAGCTGGAGAGTAATACTTCAAATGAGGAGCCAATTATTGTACAAGTTATGGGCGTAAAAAATAATGCCAAGTTATTGGAGGCCAAAATATGAACAGGAGATAAGTGTAAACTTCATGTAAGAGATAGACTGCTGATAGGTTAGGTATGCAGGCACGTTGGTGATAGGTATGCAGGCACGTTGGTGATCTAGAAATGCAGAAAAAATATTTGGTGAAGTTGTAAACAGAGTTTCACCTCTCGTTATTTTTATTCTGTCCCCTCGCCCCTCTTCTCTGATAATGGCCGTAGGTGTCATCCCTAAGCCATCGTTCATGCTTACTCCTACTGCGAGAATTAGTCTTTATGTTGATTATAATGCTAGGATGTGGGCACACGATATGGTCAAACGATAGTACATACCAACTAGAGGCCTCAATCAAATGCAGAAAGGAGGAACCATCACTACTACAAATTTAAGCCAAAGCCCGCGATCTCGCCCAGTCAATAATCCAGAGCATAGAACATAGTAAACGTGCGGTGCTTGTTGGAATCCAAACAGAACAACCACCAAATACGACACCAATGATGCACACTGTCGGTTGAGCACTTCGCGCGTATACGCACACCAGTTGTTCGGCCGAATGCCCCCGACAGAGCGCAGCACAGAAACAAATCCTCAAATGATCTAGGAACCCGCACTGGCTGTACGAGAAAATCGCCTGGAGGAACGTACCTGAGGGATCTGCGTGGACTTGCCGCTACCCGTCTCGCCGACGATGATGGTCGTGGCATGCCGCTCCACCAGGTATAGGATGGCCTTGCGGTACTTGTACACCGGCAGCCGCTGCCTCAGCCTCTCCAAGGACGCGTACCCAAACCTACCACCAAGAAAAACAGAGGCAGCAGCACCCCGACACAAGTTTAGGAACCTCAGGTAGGGGAGCGCAGAGGAGAAGGGAAGGAGGCAGAGGGTTTAGGGTTTGAGTGAGCGCACCCGGAGGAGGAGGAGGAAGCGTTGGTGTTGGTGGGGAGGAAGAGGACGCCGCCCTCCTCGTCGTCGACGAGCGATGCGCTCGGCTTCTCCGCCCCCGGTCTCCAGAACCTCGACATGGCCGCCGGTTCGGGTGGCTCGGCAATGGCGGGGGTGGTGGTGGGGGGGTTGGAGAGGAAGCGGGACTGGTGGTTGTTCTAGTGGGCTTTAGAGGCCGTCGCTGATGGGCTACAGGTCCATTGCTGGACAATTTGATTCCCTCATTCGCAACAGTCTTTTTTCAGAGAGTCCCTGTCGGACGCCCGTGTGCGTCAAGAAGCTCTTCTGGCTGGCTTCGCATAGGGTCCATCCAACTGGGCCGGCCCATTTGCAGTTCAAATAAAAGAAACGTACTGCTGGAACACTATAGCGGGATGGTACTGTACCATTTGGGCAATTTGATGGGCACGGAGAAAAGCTCTCCATGAGGCGATTTCCCAAAGTCCTGGTGCTACACATCAATCCATATGCAGTTACTTGAGGGAGCTTGATCTCATGAAGCCGAACATCCCAAGCAGACCTGCGGCCGCTGGACGAGCTACTGTACGCCCACAAGCTCCACCCACTGGGTATGCCAAGATCCACATTGATGCAAGTATTGCAAGGAACCAGATGGTAGGGTCGGCAGCAGCAATTTGTAGAGATTCTGAGGGTAACTACTTGGGAAGCTCGACTCTGGTGGTACATGGAATATTAGATGTGGCCACGATGGAATCCATATCATGCCGAGAGGCCCTAGCATTGGCAGATGATTTGGGGCTACATGACTTCATTGTCGCATCTGATTCAAAACAAATGGTGAGTGATATTCAGAGAGGAAGCAATGGTACTTTTGGCACCATCATCACTGAAATTAGAAACATAGCTTCTTTGTTTAATTGCTATTTTACTTTTGAAGGCCGATCAACTAATAGCGAAGCCGATAGGTTAGCCAAGTTTTCAAACACTTTAGATCAGGGGCGGCATGTTTGGATGATCCATCCCCATGATCCTTTTGTAATCCCACTCCACGTGGATTTTGCTTAATAAAACTTGGTGATACCCCTAAAAAAATTGGTCCACTGTAGCACCATATTTTTTTGCTCGGATTTTATTTTCAAATATTTTGAGCATATGAATATATATGCTGAAAATAATTTCTAAGACACATTGAACATTTTTTAATGTATGATGAAATTTTCAAATATCCATTGAACATTTTGTAATATACGTTGAACAATTTTTTAATATGCATTGAACATTTGTGTAATGTACATTGAACAATTTTTTAATACACATTGAATATTTTTTGTAATATACACTGAAAACAATTAAATATGCAGTGAAAATTTGTATTATTCGTTGAACAAATTCTTAATATGAGATGAACATTTTGTAATGCACGTTGAACCTTTTTGTAATATACCGTGAACATTTTCTTAGTATACGATGAACATTTGTAATAGACAATAAAATTTTGTATACCACAAGAAAAAATAAAAAAAGAAAAAGAAAAAGGGAAAGAAAAGAAAAAATATAGAAACAGGAAATGGAAAAAAGAAAATAAAGAAAATAAACATAAAAGAGAAAGTAACAATGAAGCCGACTGTGGGCCGGCACAAACTGGGGCGTCAGATGGGACGCCTTCAGCGAAGCCTCACCTCTATGACGCCCGTGGGCATCATATAGGATTCGCCCTTTTTTCGTCTCCCTACAAAATTTTCCATTTTTTATTCTCAAATTTTCAAAAGTTCTCATAAGTACAAGTACAGGAGAGACAACACAAATATAAACCAAGATGTACCACACTCGAGTCACTCGATCACCGCATATCCCCCATTATATTTGCAGGAAAATGTGGTTTATTCAAGACTCTAATAAAACTTTCTCCTTTTTAAAAAAGAGAAAAGACCCCGACCTCTGCATTATCATGATGCACATAACCATTTTTATTAAAAGAAAATAAATAGGTCTGAAACGTCAATAGTATCAACTAAAACGGCAAAAAAAACAAAAACACCACAAATGATGGGTACAAACGAAAGATTACATGACTTAATCAGATAATCTATTAGTGACATGCTAGCTCTCGCACTTTCTAAGTCGGCGTTAGTGTTTGGCACATATTCATGCGCCGTTCTTCCCTCAGAAGGACAGTAAGCCTCTCTTGGTCGGTAAAGTTCGGTATGTGCATCATAAAGTCGTGTCTCGAGTGGCTACAAATGTCAAATGACTACAACAGTGTACAATTAATTATGCAATGATAGCCACTTCCTCGTCTAACTATCTACTCCGTAGCTATCTTTACATGCAATGCACGCAAGATGCACCACAGGCATGTGTCATGTGGCTGCATCCGCTACTCTTTTGGGATAACTAGTTTCAACTACAGGAGTTAACCGGTGATGGCGTACGTACAATGTTCATGCCGCATCAGTCGATTTGATCGACGGGACGTATTTAAAGGCGACGCGTCGATTGGTGAGGTCCGAGGTTCTATGCACATCATCGCATCATTTGGTGTCCGTCGTTGCACGGTAAAAGCTGAGCCGAATCAGACAATCGGTGCATGCATGGGTCCGTGTCGAGCCCCCTCATCCTCGACTATATAGACAGGATCAGAGTGCTAGCCAGCTAAAGCACATGTAGTACACAGAGAAATATATAGCAAAACTAGTACTATGAAGGAAAGAAAATATGTTGGGTACACGTTTTAGATGCCATGTCAAGAAACCAATGTAATGTTGAGTTAATACATGGTGTATGCCTTCTTTATATCGGCAGATTACAATATGTTAAAATTTGCAACATCAACTAAAAAAAGATTTACAACATCAAATATATAGTATGGAAATAGTGCATTTATAAAGAATGTAATGAAATAGTTCAATGTTTTAAATGCTGATGATTTGTATAGACTTGGTCGATTGCGATAAAGTTGAAACTTCAATTGATTTGGAATTGATATAGTAGATGACAATTTCGTGCACTATATCGCATTAGGACGTTTGTCATGCCACACTAATGCAAGATTGAAAATGAGACAGCTAGCCTTAAATGTATGCCACATGAGTCCTTGGGGCTAGAGTGTTGCGGCAGCCCTGAATAGTGCATACGTCAGCGTAGATTCGACGCTAGGGCAGCGGCCCAAGGACATCTCGGCAATGGCCATGTCGCAATGGCTATGAGGGCAACAAGGCGACCGGATGTGGCGTCAAGGACGGTGGAGGTGATTTGCGGCAGAGGCTTTTTGTTCCCTAATTCGCGACATAGATAAATATTTATGGTTCCCGTTTTTGCGGCGTCGCATCTTCCTAATCTCTTCACGGAGGCAATTCACGGACTAACATTCCATGTAGAGGTTAATAGTGCTCGACATGGCCCGATATGGCGTGTGCGACAACAAATCGAGCGACTCAATTTCTATTTGATGTGTGGACTCCGCCCTTGTCCAAGGTACCCCATGTGGCATGAATAAATTGGATGCATGGGTGGTCTGAACTCTAGGCCTACGCATTGCTCGACAACATGTGCTAGGCGGACATGGTTCTGCTTGTGTGGTTAGGTTCATCGGATTATGCGCGTGCGTGGATTTGCAATGATGGGTCAATAGGTGATACCAATATAGGGCGACATCAGCAGGTGGTGCTTTTTGATTGCAAGGATTTGAGTTTCAGGGGTGAAAACTTTAGGTCCAACTTTTATTGGTTGAACCTAACAACGGTGTCATTCACACAACATTTTCTTGCGGAAGATATTGCATGGAGCTTACTCAGACTCCTCTCCGAGATGGAAACAGATCATCTGGCCTCATTGGTTGGGTCCAACGACGACATCACTCATGGGGCGTTCCCTTCCTGGAGAAATCGTTGTTGGAGTCTCTATCATGTTACCTGGGGTCGCCATCTCGATGATTGTTGGGTGTTGTTTGTTGCAGTCGCTCTCCTGGTGTTTTTTTCCCTTTGTAATTTTTTGATTGTGTGCATCCTCGATATCTTAAGTGGCTCTTGAGCCGTGTTGGTGCAAAAACTAAATGTAATTGACACCTCTTCGATATTTATGTATTTTCTTTATTAAGAAAATTGAGTGCTCCAGGCCTGATATACTAGTGGGCCTAACACGAACGCTAAAATTAGCCATGCCAGAAGTGAGAAAGGGAGAGAGTTATCAATGTAATAACCTTGTCGGTTTTGAAATGATCAAAATCCATATTTATACGTTTCATTTTTTTTAAACATACATGTATACTTGGAAACATAATGTACAAGTGTGTACATTTTTAGTACGAAATACATTAAAATGAGTGCTACATAGAAAAACAAATCTGCAGCTTTCTAGCACATGCACTATTCATCCTTAAAGTCTATGATTTTGTTTCTACCGCGCAACTCGCATTTCAAAGCACATGCACTATTCATACAAGTGTGTACATTATGAAATTTTACAAATACACACATCACATGGAAATCCAGGCTCTAGGGAGCACATGCTCCTGCGTGCCACAAATGGATTTTACAAATGTAAAAAAAAAATGTATTCATTGTCACACCCAAATTGTACATGTAAATTTTCAGAGGAAAAACTTAAAACATTTTGACCAGTGAAAAAAAACAAGTCAAACGCCCAACGTTACGTCCAAATATTACACTTAATCTTGTTTTTTCAGCAACTAAGCACTGCTATCCCATATGGCATGAAAATCGCCAAGCACACTTTCTACACTAATATGAACATCTACAAAAAGCTTCAGAATTTTTAAATTTATTTACTATTTAAATTTATTTTACTATTCATTAGGGCGCATATGCTCCCCATAGCCAAAAATCCGTGTCCCACATTACATCCTTATATACCTGTACAATTTACTTTCAGATTTTTTGGGCACTAAGAAGTCCAAAATTGAAATTTTCAAAATTCCGGCCTCTATGAAGACTGAGCTTCAAAACGCCCTACTCTGTTTGTTATAACTTTGAAAAAGCTGAGTCTGTTCCTTTCGTCCTCCCCTAATCAACTCCGCATCCAACTGTTGTATTCTCCATCTTACAGACCCCCTTCTCATTTCATCGTGTGTGCACTAGCCTGGAGTGCCCATAGCTGGAAAGAGCAGCGAAAAGTTTAGCGGAACTAATAATAAGCAGGCGAGGGCATCTCCAACACCAACCCTCAAACCGCCTGTAACGGTTCAGACCGCACGGTCCGATTATGTTTTGTCATCCAACGTGGTCTTGTATTGGTCCATAGACCAGTCTAGATGTACTTATTCCACAAACTGCTCCCATGCTTGCGTCCCACAGCCGTGGCCCACCACAAACCCCTCTCTCGCGCCTGCATACTTTCCTGCCAATGCCAGCAGCCCGCATTCATGCCGGCCCAGAGCGGACGTAACCGCTCACTGGAGCCGATATTGAAGCGGCTCGCCCGTCGAGAGCGTCGTCCGCTGCGCACGCCCTCTCTCCACATTGAAATGGTATCCGTTTGCCCGCCTACCTCCATTAAACTGACATGTGTGCTAAGGAATCTACTCTGACGCCCTTAGCGCCACACGTCCGTTCCTGTGTCGATCGGCATTAAACACCTCTCCGACTGGTTCCTTGCATCCGCCACGCTATATAAGCGTGGCCAGGCGCCGGGCAAGAACCACACCCCGCCTCCGCTCTCTCCATCTTCTCCTTGTACAACACCTGCATGGTCTTCGACGAGCAGAAGGAGGAGTTCTCCGGCACTGCAATGGCCTGGGTTGCTTGGCGAGCCAACCCAATACAGGTTGGCTTGTCGGCAAACCCTCCGGATCCGGCGCCACCTCCATCGCCACCCCTCCTCGCCCGTCCACACTAGCCCACGTTGTCTCCCGAAGAATCCATCGCGAGCAATGGCAGCAACGCAACAGGCAAGTAGGGAAATAAGTCATGTCTGCGGAGGCTGGCACTCCTGCGGGCGCCGCTGGCAGCAAGGAAAAGTAGATCATGGGAGGTCGCCGCCGCTTGGGTCCAGGAAGGCCACCGCCACTACATCACCGGGCGACATAACCGGTGACTTGCCCAGTGAGCAGGGGTGTAGACCACAGCGACCGTCTTCCCCCGTCCAAAAAACCAATCCTGATTCGTGCTTTACATAGGTGGAGGGAGGCTATTCTTCCCCTTTCATTAAAACATATCCCTCTGGGGCTTCCGACAGTCTGACAAGCGGGATGCTGGACATAGGAAAGACATGTCGTGGGAATAGAGATCCGCCACGGCTTGTCATAGACTAGTTTTACCGTAATCCGGTATAGTTTAGTTACAATATGTCAGAAATGTAAATATTTTCGTTCGATTTAGATAAAAATATCCGATTTAAAATGCATGCGGATAATTTTGGATGACCGGCTCACACATTTATGTCCATACGGTGTTCGGTTGCCTGAGGGACCGGAAAAAGAAACCACGCAAGGATTTTGAGACAGAAAACTAGAAGCTAGCTAGATCGTACAGGCCGGGCCAACCGTACACATAAACGTCCTTGCCACTTGCCACTTGCCACATGCCACTTGCTGCTGCAAGCATGCAAGCACTGCCGGGTCGTGTTCTTCCTAAATTTTCTGACAGTACACTAGCATGAAGGGTTATTTTTATCTGCATGCGACACCGGCCACATGTCCAGAGTTCAGGCCTGCAGGTACGGCAGATCTGCATGCAACGTATACGTGCATACGGTACGTACGCGTACCGGCGTACGTACATGACGGCCTGTCAGACTAGCTAGATTACGTGCGTGCGTGCGTACGTGGTGCCGTGGTGACAAACGCATGGCATCTTTCATCCTTGGCGCCAACCGTGGCACGTGCATGCGGGGAGCTGATTGGCATCTCGCGAGATTGCGAAAGGGGCGGCGATCATGGTTGGTAGGTGGCGGCACGTGGGAGTGCATGACAGCCGCCTAATTAAGGGCATGTACAATGCATAGTCTTAAGATGATGTCTCGCATGCCATGTAGGATCGGATATAACGTAAAGTAGGTTCGGATAGGGAAGCGGGATCCTCTTCAGGAGGCGGGTGCTTGAAGAGAAAAAGTATGATCCGGTGACAAAAGTTAAAAAGGTTGGAGTAAAAAGTAGAGATGCATGTGTACTAGAGTCTTTATTTTCTATTTCTTAATGAGGTCCACTAGTGGTAGCTTGCATTGGGGAGAAAAAATAAATGTAGATACCTCAAATTACTTTTTGTCATGAGGCATATGTAACCATATGCCACCATTGTACATGCCCTAAATACTAACCGAGTAAAATGCATCATAAGTCCTAAAACTATCGGAAGTGTGTCAGTTTAGTCCTATAACTTTGAAACTGCACTTTTGGGTCCTAAAACTATCAGAGGTGTGTCAATTTAGTCCTATAACTTCGAAACTGCACTTTTGGGTCCTAAAACTATCAAAGGTGTGTCAGTTTAGTCCTATAACTTTGAAATAGTAGTTGTGGGTCCTAAAAGCTTGCATGGTTAGCATTGACCCACCAACGAGTCACTTGGAAATGCTTGGATTGTAGCCACGTTGACCTGACCCAATGGGCCCACCAGGTAAATATGCAAAAAAAACTAGAGCGTTGTCTCGCCTCATTCTCACGCGCTCGTCTTCTCCCACGCATAGAATGCTCAGAGGCGACGGTACAGAGGCCATCAGTGGAATGATGGTTTGAGCTCCAGCAAGGAGAGTAGACCGGTCATCTCAGCCTCCCCCAACAGCAGCAGAACGACATGTCGCACAACGTCCAATTGCTACCCACCTATGGCTACTGCTAGGGTTGTGTCACTCTCGACGACCTCTGCGCCAGCTTTGCAGTTTCCGCGCACTCCTCTGTGTCGCCCGACAACTCACCACCTATGACCATGCTCGTGCCCAAACAACAGCCTGCACGGCCAACTCTACGGCAAGGGTGTCGGGGCAACGACGATATCATCAAACACAGAGAGAGAGAGGTGGGATGGCGTACTCCATCCCAATTGGCTCGGGATCTCCCCGGCGGCCTCGCCGAGGGAGAGGGATGTCGTCCTTCATGCCGACTAGCTCGGGGTCTCCTCGACGGTCACGCCAAACCTCTCAGGGAGGCTACCGTGCAGCTCATGGCCATGCAGGTGGTGGGCATGCAGATTGCAGGACACACTGCAACGTGGAAGCGTATGTACCACTTTGGGGGATATAAACACATACAAAGGGCTCATTTGAAAAAATGCACCATGGATGGTGGCCATGCAAGATTAGGACCTCAGATGAACAAACATACATAGTTTTGAGACCCAAAACTGGAATTTTGAAGTTATGGGACTAAAAATGACACACCTCCAATAGTTTTAGAACCCAAAAGTGCAGTTTCGAAGTTATAGGACTAAACTGACATACTTCCGATAGTTTTAGGACTCAAAAGTGTAGTTTAAAAGTTATAGGACTAAACTGACACACCTATGATAGTTTTAGGACTTGTGATGCATTTTACTCATACTAACCCCATGCAAAGCCTTAATTTTGTTGCTGCACCTAGCTTAAAATTCATCGAGGATCTTCCCCTTTTGAGCTCTGCTAATAAGCCGATTAGTCCATGATGGAGCCAGGAATTTGCCTAATTCTCAGATTTACAAAGATAGTATTTTTCTTTTTGCGTGGATACGAAGATAGTAATTGAAGTCACACTTCGGTCGGGTGTGTCCGGGTATACAAGTCCACCTAGAATTTTGTGTCTAATTTTGAGCCATAATTTAACTAAAAATTGCGAGTCATAGGCCACAAAAATTACATCAGTTGCAACTTCTTTTCAATACGAGTTCACTGATATATTTTTCATGCCATAAAACTCTTTCTTGGTCAATTGTTTCACCAAATTTAGGCTCGGAATTAGAGGGGGCCAATAAATCCTGACTAATAAAGTTCTCTATAGAATTCCTCCTAGTATGATTCGAGCTATGGTACTTTTACCAGGGTGAATGCTAGATGATCGAGGTCGATTGGTTAATTCAGTTTGGGATGAACTTCTTGTCTGCCAGTAAATGTACACTAGAGTGTTAGCTTCATTTCTCAAGTTTTGAACCATTGTTCATCAATGCATCCTTGCGTGGACAAGCAGTGGTCGATAAAGGCCATATTTGAACGTCCTTAAGCGTTGTCAAATACGCAACTCCAACGCCTGGCTCCCGATTCCGCTCCAGGGACGAAATCTAAGGGCTAATGATTATGCCATTAGGTGTGATTGATACGTCTCCGTCGTATCTACTTTTCCAAACACTTTTGCCCTTGTTTTGGACTCTAACTTGTATGATTTGAATGAAACTAACCCGGACTGATGCTGTTTTCAGCAGAATTATCATGATGTTTTTTTATGTGCAGAAAACAAGTATTCTCGGAATGACCTGAAACTCCACGGGAGGTCTTAGAAAAAATAATAAAAAATCCTCGCCAAATATGAAGACCAGGGGCCCACACCCTTCTCACGAGGGTGGGGGGCGCCCCCCCCTAGGGCGCGCCCCCTACCTCGTGGGCCCCCCTGGAGACCCTCTAACGCCAACTCCAACTCTATATATTTGCTTTCGGAGAGAAAAATAAATAAGAGAGAAGAAATCATCACGTTTTACGATACGGAGCCGCTGCCAAGCCCTAAAACCTCTCGGGAGGGCTGATCTGGAGTTCGTTTGGGGCTCCGGAGAGGGGGATTCGTCGCCATCGTCATCATCAACCATCCTCCATCACCAATTTCATGATGCTCACCACCGTGCGTGAGTAATTTCATCATAGGCTTGCTGGACGATGATGGGTTGGATGAGATTTATCATGTAATCGAGTTAGTTTTGTTAGGGTTTGATCCCTAGTATCCACTATGTTCTGAGATTGATGTTGCTATGACTTTGCTATGCTTAATGCTTGTCACTAGGGCCCGAGTGCCATGATTTCAGATCTGAACCTATTATGTTTTCATGAATATATGTGAGTTCTAGATCCTATCTTGCAAGTCTATAGTCACCTACTATGTGTTATGATCCGGCAACCCCGAAGTGACAATAATCAGGACCACTCCCGGTGATGACCATAGTTTGAGGAGTTCATGTATTCACTATGTGCTAATGCTTTGTTCCGGTTCTCTATTAAAAGGAGGCCTTAATATCCCTTAGTTTCCAATAGGACCCCGCTGCCACGGGAGGGTAGGACAAAAGATGTCATGCAAGTTCTTTTCCATAAGCACGTATGACTATATACGGAATACATGCCTACATTACATTGACGAATTGGAGCTAGTTCTGTGTCACCTATGTTATGACTGTTACATGATGAACCGCATCCGGCATAATTATCCATCACTGATCCGGTGCCTACGAGTTTTCCATATACTGGTTTACGCTTATTTACTTTTTCGTTGCTACTGTTACAATCACTACAAAATACCAAAAACATTACTTTTGCTTTCTTTACTTTTGTTGCTGCTACCACCACTATCATATTACTTTGCTACTAAACACTTTGCTGCAGATACTAAGTTTCCAGGTGTGGTTGAATTGACAACTCAGCTGCTAATGCTTGAGAATATTCTTTGGCTCCCCTTGTGTCGAATCAATAAATTTGGGCTGAATACTTTACCCTCGAAAGCTGTTGCGATCCCCTATACTTGTGGGTTATCAGTGATCCGACGGCCAATCTTCGTCTTCTTCACTTCTTGTCGTTGGTACTGCTCATCTATGGTTCCTCAGTGAATTCCCCTCTTGAGTACTTTCCGAGAGAGCCTCTAGCATGCTTGGGGGATCGAAGGGAGTGGGAAGTGGGGAGAAGGTCATCGTCGGGAGTATGGAGAACATGACGAGAAGGGGAGGCATGGTGTTGTGTCTATGCTGCGATGGCGGCCAAATTTCGAGCAGATGGAGCAACATCTCCACATGGGCCTTCTATCCTAACGCTGGAGGGGCAATGACATCGACAGTGTGACTTCAGGAGGTGCAGGGTGGTTCTCTTCGCCGTCGGCATTCTTGTTCTCGGCAAATGGTGTGGAGAGCAAGAGGGGAGGGAGAGATCATTGTGCTCTATGTATGGTTTACTTTGCATGTAGGGAGAGAGAGAGATGAAAACATTTTTCTATTTATATTAGTGACATTGTGGTAATATTATACAGTTCTAAGAATTAAGCTCTATGGACTCCGATTTTTTGGTGCTCTGCGATTTCGTACTATGTTCGTTCTCGAATTTGGGCTCCACGGAACTGGAATGTTCGGCCCCTCTTGATGCGTGGATTTGGACGAGCTCAGAGTTGGAGCATCCGAGCGGCCCTCAGATCACACGTGGCTTTCATGAAGGTCTTTTATTTTGCGAAAATAACTCAAAAGATATTATAAAAGTCATCAGAAGTACAAAGCATCCCAAACATAATAAAAATTACATCATAATTTCTGGACCACCAAACGACTACTGCCGTTGACAGAACAAACCACCGACGCACCGCTGCCGCCACTCCCATACTAAAGCCAGCTTGACCTTGTCAATAAAAACTAAGAGGCCTTTGTGCGCGTGCCCCTAAGGTCCAACATCCCAGAGCTACAGTTGCCACTATTGAACCCTTGAATCGGTATGCAGAGCCAGTGACTAGATCTTGTTGTCGCGTACGGATGTGGAGAAGCCCTAACCTCGCCACCTTGAGGAGCTGGCACAAACCTACGTCAAAGCTCTGTCTAATCTGTCTTGATGGACGAGCTTGAGAAGGACCGAAGCCCAAGTTGACCCGAAGAAAAGCATCCCCCTTCGTCTGAGTGTTGCCAATATGAAGACTAACACACTAACCTATCTAAGAGCATCTCCAGCCGTTTGCCCCCCCCCCCCAGGAGGCATTTTTTCGCCTCCTGGGGGGCTGTGGGCGAGATTTTTGCCCGGGTGTCAAAAAGTTTCCACTCATTGTCTCCCCCACCCCCTCATCTGTCTCTCCTATTCTCGGCCATGGAGGTGGAGGCGGCATGGCGTGCCCAAGTCCGCTGCCCCGCTGTCGCGTTCGACGCCGCCCCGGCCACGCAGACGCGGGCGCGAGCTCCGCCCCGGCCACGGGCACGGGCGAGCTCTGTTGGAAATATGCCCTAGAGGCAATAATAAAATGGTTATTATTATATTTCTTTGTTCATGATAATTGTCTATTGTTCATGCTATAATTGTGTTATCCGGAAATCACAATACATGTGTGAATACATAGACCACAACACGTCCCTAGTGAGCCTCTAGTTGACTAGCTCGTTGATCAAAAGATAGTCATGGTTTCCTGACTATGGACATTGGATGTCATTGATAATGGGATCACATCATTAGGAGAATGATGTGATGGACAAGACCCAATCCTAAGCATAGCTCAAAGATCGTGTAGTTCGTTTGCTGTAGATTTTCCGAATGTCAAGTATCATTTCCTTAGACCATGAGATTGTGCAACTCCCGGACACCGTAGGAGTGCTTTGGGTGTGCCAAACGTCACAACGTAACTGGGTGACTATAAAGGTACACTACAGGTATCTCCAAAAGTGTCTGTTGGGTTGGCACGAATCGAGACTGGGATTTGTCACTCTGTATGACGGAGAGGTATCTCTGGGCCCACTCGGTAATGCATTATCATAATGAGCTCAATGTGACCAAGCGGTTGATCACGGGATCTGAAGGAAATATGCCCTAGAGGCAATAATAAAGTTATTATTTATTTCCTTATATCATGATAAATGTTTATTATTCATGCTAGAATTGTATTAACAGGAAACATAATACATGTGTGAATACATAGACAAACAAAGTGTCACTAGTATGCCTCTACTTGACTAGCTCGTTAATCAAAGATGGTTATGTTTCCTAACCATGAACAAAGTGATGTTATTTGATTAATGAGGTCACATCATTAGTTGAATGATCTGATTGACATGACCCATTCCATTAGCTTAGCACCCGATCGTTTAGTATGTTGCTATTGTTTTCTTCATGACATATACATGTTCCTATGACTATGAGATTATGCAACTCCCGTTTGCCGGAGGAACACTTTGGGTGCTACCAAACGTCACAACGTAACTGAGTGATTATAAAGGAGCATTACAGGTGTCTCCAAAGGTAGATGTTGGGTTGGCGTATTTCGAGATTAGGATTTGTCACTCCGATTGTCGGAGAGGTATCTCTGGGCCCTCTCGGTAATACACATCACATAAGCCTTGCAAGCATTACAACTAATATGTTAGTTGTGAGATGATGTATTACGGAACGAGTAAAGAGACTTGCCGGTAACGAGATTGAACTAGGTATTGGATACCGACGATCGAATCTCGGGTAAGTAACATACCGATGACAAAGGGAACAACGTATGTTGTTATGCGGTCTGACCGATAAAGATCTTCGTAGAATATGTAGGAGCCAATATGGGCATCCAGGTCCCGCTATTGGTTATTGACCGGAGACGTGGAGACGTGTCTCGGTCATGTCTACATTGTTCTCGAACCCGTAGGGTCCGCACGCTTAAGGTTACGATGACAGTTATATTATGAGTTTATGCATTTTGATGTACCGAAGGTTGTTCGGAGTCCCGGATGTGATCACGGACATGACGAGGAGTCTCGAAATGGTCGAGACGTAAAGATTGATATATTGGAAGCCTATGTTTGGATATCGGAAGTGTTCCGGGTGAAATCGGGATTTTACCGGATTACCGGGAGGTTACCGGAACCCCCCGGGAGCCATATGGGCCTTATTGGGCTTTAGTGGAAAGGTGAAAGGGGCTGCCCATGGTGGGCTGCGCCTCCCCCCTCCCCTAGTCCTACTAGGACTAGGAGAGGTGGCCGGCCACCTCCTCTCTCTTTCCCCCTTGGGAATCCTATTTGGAATAGGATTGGGGGGGGAGTCCTACTCCCGGTAGGAGTAGGACTCCTCCTGCGCCTCCTACTGGCCGCACCCCTCCCCCTTGGCTCCTTTATATACGGAGGCAGGGGGCACCTCTAAACACACAAGTTGATCCACGTGATCTATTCCTTAGCCGTGTGCGGTGCCCCCTGCCACCATATTCCTCGATAATACTGTAGCGGAGTTTAGGCGAAGCCCTGCTGCTGTAGTCATCAAGCCGTCGTGCTGACGGAACTCTTCCCCGACACTTTGCTGGATCAGAGTCCGGGGATCGTCATCGAGCTGAACGTGTGCTCGAACTCGGAGGTGCCGTAGTTTCGGTGCTTGATCGGTTGGATCGTGAAGACGTACGACTACTTCCTCTACGTCGTGTCAGTGCTTCCGCAGTCGGTCTGCGTTGGGTACGTAGACAACACTCTCCCCTCTCGTTGCTATGCATCACATGATCTTGCGTGTGCGTAGGAAATTTTTGAAATTACTACGAAACCCAACAGTGGCATCCGAGCCTAGGTTATTTATGTTGATGTTATATGCACGAGTAGAACACAAGTGAGTTGTGGGCGATATAAGTCATACTGCCTACCAGCATGTCATACTTTGGTTTAGCGGCATTGTTGGACGAGAAGACCCGGACCAACATTACGCGTGCGCTTACGCGAGACCGGTTCCCCCGACGTGCTTTGCACACAGGTGGCTTGCGGGCGACTGTCTCTCCAACTTTAGTTGAACCAAGTGTGGCTACGCCCGGTCCTTGCGAAGGTTAAAACGGAGTCTATTTGACAAACTATCATTGTGGTTTTGATGCGTAGGTGAGATTGGTTCTTGCTTAAGCCCGTAGCAGCCACGTAAAACTTGCAACAACAAAGTAGAGGACGTCTAACTTGTTTTTGCAGGGCATGTTGTGATGTGATATGGTCAAGGCATGATGCTGAATTTTATTGTATGAGATGATCATGTTTTGTAACCGAGTTATCGGCAACTGGCAGGAGCCATATGGTTGTCGCTTTATTGTATGCAATGCAATCGCGATGTAATGCTTTACTTTATTACTAAGCGGTAGTGATAGTCGTGGAAGCATAAGATTGGCGAGACGACAATGATGCTACGATGAAGATCAAGGTGTCGTGCCGGTGATGATGGTGATCATAACGGTGCTTCGGAGATGGAGATCACAAGCACAAGATGATGATGGCCATATCATATCACTTATATTGATTGCATGTGATGTTTATCTTTTTATGCATCTTATCTTGCTTTGATTGACGGTAGCATTATAAGATGATCTCTCACTAAATTATCAAGAAGTGTTTTCCCTGAGTATGCACCATTGCCAAAGTTCGTCGTGCCCAGACACCACGTGATGATCGGGTGTGATAAGCTCTACGTCCATCTACAACGGGTGCAAGCCAGTTTTGCACACGCAGAATACTCGGGTTATACTTGACGAGCCTAGCATATGCAGATATGGCCTCGGAACACGGAGACCGAAAGGTCGAGCATGAATCATATAGTAGATATGATCAACATAGTGATGTTCACCAATGAAACTACTCCATCTCACGTGATGATCGGACATGGTTTAGTTGATTTGGATCACGTGATCACTTAGAGGATTAGAGGGATGTCTATCTAAGTGGGAGTTCTTAAGTAATATGATTAAATTGAACTTAAATTTATCATGAACTTAGTCCTGGTAGTATTTTGCAAATTATGTTGTAGATCAATAGCTCGCGTTGTTGCTTCCCTGTGTTTATTTTGATATGTTCCTAGAGAAAATTATGTTGAAAGATGTTAGTAGCAATGATGCGGATTGGATCCGTGATCTGAGGTTTATCCTCATTGTTGCACAGAAGAATTATGTCCTTGATGCACCGCTAGGTGACGGACCTATTGCAGGAGCAGATGCAGACGTTATGAACGTTTGGCTAGCTCAATATGATGACTACTTGATAGTTTAGTGCACCATGCTTAATGGCTTAGAATCGGGACTTCAAAGACGTTTTGAACGTCATGGAGCATATGAGATGTTCCAGGAGTTGAAGTTAATATTTCAAGCAAATACCCGAGTTGAGAGATATGAAGTATCCAACAAGTTCTATAGCTAAAAGATGGAGGAGAATCGCTCAACTAGTGAGCATGTGCTCAGATTGTCTGGGTACTACAATCGCTTGAATCAAGTGGGAGTTAATCTTCCAGATAAGATAGTGATTGACAGAATTCTCTAGTCACCATCACCAAGTTAATAGAACTTCATGATGAACTATAATATGCAAGGGATAACGGAAACAACTCCCAAGCTCTTCGTGATGCTGAAATCAACGAAGGTAGAAATCAAGAAAAACATCAAGTGTTGATGGTTGACAAGATCACTAGTTTCAAGAAAAGGGCAGAGGGAAGAAGGGGAACTTCAAGAAGAACAACAAGCAAGTTGCTGCTCAAGTGAAGAAGCCCAAGTCTGGTCCTAAGCCTGAGACTAAGTGTTTCTACTACGAAGGGACTGGTCACTGGAAGCGGAACTACCCCAAGTGATTGGCAGATAAGAAGGATGGCAAAGTGAACATAAGTATATTTGATATACATGTTATTGATGTGTACTTTACTAGTGTTTATAGCAACCCCTCAGTATTTGATACTAGTTCAGTTGCTAAGATTAGTAACTCGAAACGGGAGTTGCAGAATAAACAAAGACTAGTTAAGGGTGAAGTGACGATTGATATGATCATCATCGCACACTCCTTATACTTTCGGGATTAGTGTTGAACCTGAATAAGTGTTATTTGGTGTTTGCGTTAAGCATGAATATGATTTGATCATGTTTATTGTAATACAGTTATTCATTTAAGTAAGAGAACAAATTGTTGTTCTGTTTACATGAATAAAACCTTATATGGTTACACACACAATGAAAATAGTTCGTTGGATCTCGATCGTAGTGATACACATAATCATAATATTGAAACCAAAAGATGCAAAGTTAATAATGATAGTGCAACTTATTTGTAGCACTGCCGTTTAGGTCATATTGGTGTAAAGCGCATGAAGAAACTCCATGCTGATGGGCTTTTGGAATCACTTGATTATGAATCACTTGGTGCTTGCGAACCATGCCTCATGGGCAAGATGACTAAGACTCCGTTCTCCGGAGCGAGCAACTGACTTATTGGAAATAATACATACTGATGTATGCGGTCCGATGAGTGTTAAGGCTCACGGCAAGTATCGTTATTTTCTGAACTTCACCGATGATTTGAGCAGATATGGGTATATCTACTTGATGAAACATAAGTCTGAAACATTTGAAAAGTTCAAAGAATTTCAGAGTGAAGTGGAAAATCACCGTGACAAGAAAATAAAGTTTCTATGATCTGATCGCGGAGACAAATATTTGAGTTACGAGTTTGGTCTTCAGTTAAAACAATGTCGAATAGTTTCACAAACTCATGCCATATGGAACACCACAGCATAATGGTGTGTCCGAACGTCATAACCGTACTTTATTGGATATAGTGCAATCTATGATGGCTCTTACCGATCTACCACTATCATTTTGAGGTTATGCATTAGAGACAGCTGCATTCACGTTAAAAGGGCACCATCTAAATCTGTTGAGACGACACCGTATGAACTATGGTTTGACAAGAAACCAAAGTTGTCGTTTCTTAAAGTTTGGGGTTGCGATGCTTATATGAAAAAGTTTCATCCTGATAAGCTCAAACTCAAATCGGAGAAGTGCATCTTCATAGGATACCCAAAAGAAAAGGTTGGGTACACCTTCTATCATAGATCCGAAGGCAAGATATTCGTTGCTAAGAATGGATCCTTTCTAGAGAAGGAGTTTCTCTCGAAAGAAGTGAGTGGGAGGAAAGTAGAACTTGACGAGGTAACTGTACCTGCTCCCTTACTGGAAAGTAGTTCATCACAGAAAACTGTTTCAGTGACACCTACACCAGTTAGTGAGGAAGCCAATGATAATGATCATGAAACTTCAGATCAAGATACTACTGAACCTCGTAGATCAACCAGAGCAAGATCTGCACCAGAGTGGTACGGTAATCCTGTTCTGGAAGTCATGCTACTAGATCATGATGAACCTACGAACTATGAAGAAGCGATGGTGAGCCCAGATTCCGCAAAGTGGCTTGAAGCCATGAAATCTGAGATGGGATCCATGTATGAGAACAAAGTATGGACTTTGGTTGACTTGCCCGATGATCGGCAAGCAACTGAGAATAAATGGATCTTTAAGAAGAAGACTGACACTGATGGTAATGTTACTGTCTACAAAGCTCGACTTGTCGCAAAAGGTTTTCGGCAAGTTCAAGGGATTGACTACGATGAGACCTTCTCACCCGTAGCGATGCTTAAGTCCGTCCGAATCATGTTAGCGATTGCCGCATTTTATGATTATGAAATTTGGCAGATGGATGTCAAAACTGCATTCCTGAATGGATTTCTGGAAGAAGAGTTTTATATGATGCAACCGGAAGGTTTTGTCGATCCAAAGGGAGCTAACAAAGTGTGCAAGCTCCAGCGATCCATTTATGGACTGGTGCAAGCCTCTCGGAGTTGGAATAAACGTTTTGATAGTGTGATCAAAGCATTTGGTTTTATACAGACTTTCGGAGAAGCCTGTATTTACAAGAAAGTGAGTGGGAGCTCTGTAGCATTTCTGATATTATATGTGGATGACATATTGCTGATTGGAAATGATATAGAATTTCTAGATAGCATAAAGGGATACTTGAATAAAAGTTTTTCAATGAAAGACCTCGGTAAAGCTGCTTACATATTGAGCATCAAGATCTATAGAGATAGATCAAGACGCTTGATAAGTTTTTCAATGAGTACATACCTTGACAAGATTTTCAAGTAAGTTCAAAATGGAACAGTCAAAGAAAGAGTTCTTGCCTGTGTTGCAAGGTGTGAAATTGAGTAAGACTCAAAGCCCGACCACGGCAGAAGATAGAAATAGAATGAAAGTCATTCCCTATGCCTCAGCCATAGGTTCTATAAAGTATGCCATGTTGTGTACCAGATCTATTGTATACCCTACACTGTGTTAAACAAGGGAGTACAATAGTGATCTAAGAGTAGATCAGTGGACAGCGGTCAAAATTATCCTTAGTAGAATAAGGAAATATTTCTCAATTATGGAGGTGACAAAAAGGTTCGTCGTAAAAAGTTACGTCGATGCAAGTTTGACACAGATCTGGATGACTCTAAGTCTCGATCTAGATACATATTGAAAGTGGGAGCAATAAGCTAGAGTAGCTCCGTGCAGAGCATTGTTGACATAGAAATCGCAAAATACTTACGGATCTGAATGTGACAGACCCGTTGACTAAAATTATCTCACAAGCAAAACATGATCACACCTTAGTACCCTTTGGGTGTTGATCACATATCGATGTGAACTATGGGTGTTAATCACATGGTGATGTGAACTATTGCTGTTAAATCACATGGCGATGTGAGCTAGATTATTGACTCTAGTGCAAGTGGGAGACTGAAGGAAATATGCCCTAGAGGCAATAATAAAGTTATTATTTATTTCCTTATATCATGATAAATGTTTATTATTCATGCTAGAATTGTATTAACAGGAAACATAATACATGTGTGAATACATAGACAAACAAAGTGTCACTAGTATGCCTCTACTTAACTAGCTCGTTAATCAAAGATGGTTATGTTTCCTAACCATGAACAAAGTGATGTTATTTGATTAATGAGGTCACATCATTAGTTGAATGATCTGATTGACATGACCCATTCCATTAGCTTAGCACCCGATCGTTTAGTATGTTGCTATTGTTTTCTTCATGACATATACATGTTCCTATGACTATGAGATTATGCAACTCCCGTTTGCCGGAGGAACACTTTGGGTGCTACCAAACGTCACAACGTAACTGAGTGATTATAAAGGAGCATTACAGGTGTTCTCCAAAGGTAGATGTTGGGTTGGCGTATTTCGAGATTAGGATTTGTCACTCCGATTGTCGGAGAGGTATCTCTGGGCCCTCTCGGTAATACACATCACATAAGCCTTGCAAGCATTACAACTAATATGTTAGTTGTGAGATGATGTATTACGGAACGAGTAAAGAGACTTGCCGGTAACGAGATTGAACTAGGTATTGGATACCGACGATCGAATCTCGGGTAAGTAACATACCGATGACAAAGGGAACAACGTATGTTGTTATGCGGTCTGACCGATAAAGATCTTCGTAAAATATGTAGGAGCCAATATGGGCATCCAGGTTCCGCTATTGGTTATTGACCAGAGACGTGTCTCGGTCATGTCTACATTGTTCTCGAACCCGTAGGGTCCGCACGCTTAAGGTTACGATGTCGGTAATACACATCACATAAGCCTTGCAAGCATTGCAACTAATATGTTAGTTGTGAGATGATGTATTACGGAACGAGTAAAGAGACTTGCCGGTAACGAGATTGAACTAGGTATTGGATACCGACGATCGAATCTCGGGCAAGTAACATACCGATGACAAAGGGAACAACGTATGTTGTTATGCGGTCTGACCGATAAAGATCTTCGTAGAATATGTAGGAGCCAATATGGGCATCCACAGGTCCGCTATTGGTTATTGACCGGAGACGTGTCTCGGTCATGTCTACATTGTTCTCGAACCCGTAGGGTCCGCACGCTTAAGGTTACGATGACAGTTTATTATGAGTTTATGCATTTTGATGTACCGAAGGTTGTTCGGAGTCCCGGATGTGATCACGGACATGACGAGGAGTCTCGAAATGGTAGAGACGTAAAGATTGATATATTGGAAGCCTATGTTTGGACATCGGAAGTGTTCCGGGTGAAATCGGGATTTTACCGGAGTACCGGGAGGTTACCGGAACCACCCGGGAGCCATATGGGCCTTATTGGGCTTTAGTGGAAAGGTGAAAGGGGCTGCCCATGGTGGCTGCACGCCTCCCCCCTCCCCTAGTCCTACTAGGACTAGGAGAGGTGGCCGGCCACCTCTCTCTCTCTTTCCCTTGGGAATCCTATTTGGAATAGGATTGGGGGGGGAGTCCTACTCCCGGTAGGAGTAGGACTCCTCCTGCGCCTCCATAGGGCTGGCCGCACCCCTCCCCCTTGGCTCCTTTATATACGGAGGCAGGGGGCACCTCTAAACACACAAGTTGATCCACGTGATCTATTCCTTGGCCGTGTGCGGTGCCCCCTGCCACCATATTCCTCGATAATACTGTAGCGGAGTTTAGGCGAAGCCCTGCTGCTGTAGTTCATCAAGATCGTCACCACGCCGTCGTGCTGACGGAACTCTTCCCCGACACTTTGCTGGATCAGAGTCCGGGGATCGTCATCGAGCTGAACGTGTGCTCGAACTCGGAGGTGCCGTAGTTTCGGTGCTTGATCGGTTGGATCATGAAGACGTACGACTACTTCCTCTACGTCGTGTCAGCGCTTCCGCAGTCGGTCTGCGTTGGGTACGTAGACAACACTCTCCCCTCTCGTTGCTATGCATCACATGATCTTGCGTGTGCGTAGGAAATTTTTGAAATTACTACGAAACCCAACAGGATCATGCATTACGGTACGAGTAAAGTGACTTGCCGGTAACGAGATTGAACGAGGTATTGGGATACCGACGATCGAGTCTCGGGCAAGTAACGTACCGATTGACAAAGGGAATTGTATACGGATTGATTGAATCCTCGACATCGTGGTTCATCCGATGAGATCATTGAGGAGCATGTGGGAGCCAACATGGGTATCCAGATCCCGCTGTTGGTTACTGACCGGAGAGTCGTCTCGGTCATGTCTGCGTGTCTCCTGAACCCGTAGGGTCTACACACTTAAGGTTCGGTGACGCTAGGGTTGTTGAGATATTAGTATACGGTAAGCTGAAAGTTGTTTGGAGTCCCGGATGAGATCCCGGACATCACGAGGAGTTCCGGAATGGTCCGGAGGTGAAGATTTATATATATAGGAAGTCAAGTTTCGGCCATCGGGAAAGTTTCGGGGGGTAATCGGTATTGTACCGGGACCACCGGAAGGGTCTCGGGGGTCCACCGGGTGGGGCCACCTATCCCGGAGGGCCCCATGGGCTGAAGTGGGAGGGGAACCAGCCCCTAGTGGGCTGGTGCGCCCCCCCCCATGGGCCTCCCCTGCGCCTAGGGTTAGAAACCCTAGGGGTGGGGGCGCCCCACTTGCCTTGGGGGGCAAGCCACCCCCTTGGCCGCCGCCCCCCTTGGAGATGGCATCTCCTGGGGCCGGCTCCCCCCTAGGGGTCCTATAAATAGTGGGGGGAGGGAGGGCAGCCGGACCCTAGCCCCTGGCCTCTCCCTCTCCCTCCCGTGACACTCCTCCGTCTCCCTGTGCTTGGCGAAGCCCTGCCGAGATCACCGTTGCTTCCACCACCACGCCGTCGTGCTGCTGGATCATCATCAACCTCTCCTTTCCCCTTGCTGGATCAAGTTGGAGGAGACGTCTTCCCAACCGTACGTGTGTTGAACGCGGAGGTGCCGTCCGTTCGGCGCTAGGTCATCGGTGATTTGGATCACGACGAGTACGACTCCATCAACCCCGTTCTCTTGAACGCTTCCGTGCGTGATCTACAAGGGTATGTAGATGCACTCCTCTATCCCTCGTTGCTAGATGACTCCATAGATTGATCTTGGTGATGCGTAGAATATTTTAAAATTATGCTACGTTCCCAACAATGGCATCATGAGCTAGGTCTACGCGTAGTTTCTATGCACGAGTAGAACACAAAGCAGTTGTGGGTGTCGATATTGTCAATTTGCTTGCCGTTACTAGTCTTATCTTGATTCGGCGGCATCGTGGGATGAAGCGGCCCGGACCGACCTTACATGTACGCTTACGTGAGACTGGTTCCACCGATTGACATGCACTAGTTGCATAAGGTGGCTGGCGGGTGTCTGTCTCTCCCACTTTAGTCGGATCGGATTCGATGAAAAGGGTCCTTATGAAGGGTAAATAGAAATTGGCATATCACGTTGTGGTTTTGGCGTAGGTAAGAAATGTTCTTGCTAGAAACCTATAGCAGCCACGTAAAAACTTGCAACAACAATTAGAGGACGTCTAACTTGTTTTTGCAGCATGTGTCGTGTGATGTGATATGGCCAAAAGGATGTGATGAATGATATATGTGATGTATGAGATTGATCATGTTCTTGTAATAGGAATCACGACTTGCATGTCGATGAGTATGACAACCAGCAGGAGCCATAGGAGTTGTCTTTATTTATTTATGACCCGCATGTCAACATAAACGTCATGTAATTACTTTACTTTATTGCTAAAGCGTTAGCCATAGTAGTAGAAGTAATAGATGATGAGACAACTTCAAGAAGACACAATGATGGAGATCATGATGATGGAGATCATGGTGTCATGCCGGTGACAACGATGATCATGGAGCCCCGAAGATGGAGATCAAAAGGAGCAAATGATATTGGCCATATCATGTCACTATTTGATTGCATGTGATGTTTATCATGTTTTACATCTTATTTTCTTAGAGCGGCGGTAGCTTAAATAAGATGATCCCTCGTAATAATTTCAAGAAAGTGTTCCCCCTAACTGTGCACCGTTGCGAAGGTTCGTTGTTTCGAAGCACCACGTGATGATCGGGTGTGATAGATTCTAACGTTCGAATACAACGGGTGTAAGCCAGATTTACACACGCAATACACTTAGGTTGACTTGACGAGCCTAGCATGTACAAACATGGCCTCGGAACACAGAAGACCGAAAGGTCGAGCATGAGTCGTATAGAAGATACGATCAACATGAAGATGTTCACCGATGTTGACTAGTCCGTCTCACGTGATGATCGGACACGGCCTAGTTAACTCGGATCATGTTTCACTTAGATGACTGGAGGGATGTCTATCTGAGTGGGAGTTCATTGAGTAATTTGATTAGATGAACTTAATTATCATGAACTTAGTCTAAAATCTTTACAATATGTCTTGTAGATCAAATGGCCCACGTTGTCCTCAACTTCAACGCGTTCCTAGAGAAAACCAAGCTGAAAGATGATGGCAGCAACTATACGGACTGGGTCCGGAACCTGAGGATCATCCTCATAGCTGCCAAGAAAGATTATGTCCTAGAAGCACCGCTAGGTGACGCACCCATCCCAGAGAACCAAGACGTTATGAACGCTTGGCAGTTACGTGTTGATGATTACTCCCTCGTTCAGTGCGGCATGCTTTACAACTTAGAACCGGGGCTCCAAAAGCGTTTTGAGAGACACGAAGCATATGAGATGTTCGAAGAGTTGAAAATGGTTTTCCAAGCTCATGCCTGGGTCGAGAGATATGAAGTCTCCGACAAGTTCTTCAGCTATAAGATGGAGGAAAATAGTTCTGTCAGTGAGCACATACTCAAAATGTCTGGGTTGCATAACCGCTTGACTCAGCTGGGAGTTAATCTCCCGGATGACGCGGTCATTGACAGAATCCTTCAGTCGCTTCCACTGAGCTACAAGAGCTTTGTGATGAACTTCAATATGCAGGGGATGGAAAAGACCATTCCTGAGGTATATTCAATGCTGAAATCAGCAGAGGTGGAAATCAAAAAGGAACATCAAGTGTTGATGGTGAATAAAACCACTAAGTTCAAGAAAGGCAAGGGTAAGAAGAACTTCAAGAAGGACGGCAAGGGAGTTGCTGCGCCCGGTAAGCTAGCTGTCGGGAAGAAGCCAAAGAATGGACCCAAGCCTGAGACTGAGTGTTTTTATTGCAAGGGAAGTGGTCACTGGAAGCGTAACTGCCCCAAATACTTAGCGGACAAGAAGGCCGACAACACTAAAGGTATATGTGATATACATGTAATTGATGTGTACCTTACCAGTACTCGTAGTAGCTCCTGGGTATTTGATACCGGTGCGGTTGCTCACATTTGTAACTCAAAGCAGGAGCTGCAGAATAAGCGGAGACTGGCGAAGGACGAGGTGACGATGCGCGTCGGGAATGGTTCCAAGGTCGATGTGATCGCCGTCGGCACGCTACCTCTACATTTACCTACGGGATTAGTTTTAAACCTCAATAATTGTTATTTAGTGCCAGCTTTGAGCATGAACATTGTATCAGGATCTCGTTTAATTCGAGATGGCTACTCATTTAAATCCGAGAATAATGGTTGTTTTATTTATATGAGAGATATGTTTTATGGTCATGCTCCGTTGGTGAATGGTTTATTCTTAATGAATCTCAAGCGTAGTGTTACACATCTTCATAGTGTGAATACCAAAAGATGTAAGGTTGATAATGATAGTCCCACATACTTGTGGCACTGCTGCCTTGGTCACATAGGTGTCAAACGCATGAAGAAGCTCCATGCAGATGGACTTTTGGAGTCTCTTGATTATGAATCATTTGACACGTGCGAGCCATGCCTCATGGGTAAAATGACCAAGACTCCGTTCTCAGGAACAATGCAGCGAGCAACCAACTTATTGGAAATCATACATACTGATGTGTGCGGTCCAATGAGTGTTGAGGCTCGTGATGGCTATCGTTATGTTCTCACCCTCACTGATGACTTGAGTAGATATGGGTATGTCTACTTAATGAAACACAAGTCTGAGACCTTTGAAAAGTTCAAGGAATTTCAGAGTGAGGTTGAGAATCAACGTGACAGGAAAATCAAGTTCTTGCGATCAGATCGTGGGGGAGAATACTTGAGTCACGAATTTGGCACACACTTAAGAAAATGTGGAATAGTTTCACAACTCACGCCGCCTGGAACACCTCAGCGTAATGGTGTGTCCGAACGTCGTAATCGCACTCTATTGGATATGGTGCGATCTATGATGTCTCTTACCGATCTACCGCTATCATTTTGGGGCTATGCTTTAGAGACTGCCACATTCACTTTAAATAGGGCTCCGTCGAAATCCGTTGAGACGACATCGTATGAATTATGGTTTGGGAAGAAACCTAAGCTGTCATTTCTAAAAGTTTGGGGATGCGATGCTTATGTCAAGAAACTTCAACCTGAAAAGCTCGAACCCAAATCGGAAAAATGCGTCTTCATAGGATACCCTAAAGAAACTATTGGGTATACCTTCTACCTCAGATCCGAAGGCAAGATCTTTGTTGCCAAGAATGGGTCCTTTCTAGAGAAAGAGTTTCTCTCGAAAGAAATAAGTGGGAGGAAAGTAGAACTTGATGAAGTATTACCTCTTGAACCGGTAAGTGGCACAGCTCAAGAAAATGTTCCTGAGGTGCCTACACCGACTAGAGAGGAAGTTAATGATGATGATCATGAAACTTCAGATCAAGTTGCTACTGAACTTCGTAGGTCCATGAGGACACGTTCCGCACCAGAGTGGTACGACAACCCTGTTGAGGGAGTCCTGGATTAGGCGGTGTCCGGATGGCCGGACTATACCTTTAGCCGGACTCCTGGACTATGAAGATACAAGATTGAAGACTTCGTCCCGTGTCCGGAAGGGACTTTCCTTGGCGTGGAAGGCAAGCTTGGCGATAAGGATATGTAGATCTCCTACCATTGTAACCAACTTTGTAACCCTAACCCTCTCCGGTGTCTATATAAACCGGAGGGTTTTAGTCCGTAGGACAACATACAGAACAACAATCATACCATAGGCTAGCTTCTAGGGTTTAGCCTCTCCGATCTCGTGGTAGATCTACTCTTGTACTACCCATATCATCAATATTAATCAAGCATGACGTAGGGTTTTACCTCCATCAAGAGGGCCTGAACCTTGGTAAAACTTTGTGTCCCTCTCCTCCTGTTACCATCCGGCCTAGACGCACAGTTCGGGACCCCCTACCCGAGATCCGCCGGTTTTGACACTGACATTGGTGCTTTCATTGAGAGTTCCTCTGTGTCGTCACCATCAGGAAGGATGCCTCGCCCCGTCTTTAAAGACGGCACCGTCGCTAAGGGAGCTTTGGCTGTCGGCCAAACCCTCCGGCTAGGTGGTTTTCTTACGACCACCTGTTCGGCTTCTGCGCCGACGATGACCTCTCGAGCCATCGAATACAATCTTCAGGTCAGCTCGGAACTCGCCGAGCAGTTAGATCCAATGGAGTTCTCCTCCATAAACGAGCTCTTGGATCGCATCGCCGCCCTGGGAGTCGCTACGGATTACGACCAGATTGGGCCTAAACCCGATCTGAGAGAGATTAACTCTCCCCAAGTCACCCATCACGTTGCCGTGGTAGAGGGACAGTGCGGCGACCCTTCATCTATCTTAAGGACTAGCTACGTCCGAATTCCCGACCCCTCCAAGCCGGATACCCGCGGAGGGGAGGATATCACTCAAGACCTGAACTTAGAGTCAGGCGACGGGCTGGATTCATTGGAAAACATCCAGGAATCCAAATTTTCGAGTTCGGAAATTCCTTGGCCTCTGAGCCTCAGATTGGGTGAGGCTTCGGATTTAATTCCACCCACCCACCCGAACATAAGCGATCTATCCCAAATCAGGCAAGAGCCCGAAGAAACAGTACATCATTACTGGGCCAGATTCCTCCTGGTTAGGAACAGGATAAGGGACTGCCGCGAGGAAGGCGCAATCTCAATCTTCTGCAATAATTGCACGGACAAGGGAATCCTCAACGCCATAAGTCGCCGTGATATTACACGCTTCGCTGACTTGGCGTCCATTGTACAAAAAGTACTATGCGATGGAAAGCGCCTGGAAAACCGAAATAAAATTTTGGGACGATCCGGCCCTGAATACAAACCCAGTCCGAAATAAAAAGGGTGCATCATCGCCAGACACCCGGGTTAAACACCAAAAAGCAAAAACCCTCTATAGGGCATGGAACCGTACTGGAAGGATGGCTTAATGGACCCTGTAAAATTCACAGTACAGAGGACGCCACACCAACTCACAACCTTAGAGGATGTTGGATACTCCGGCAGGTGGCCAAAATTGGCGAAGATCTCCTAATTCCGGAGGCCACAGAAAGCCACCCCAGAGACACCAATACGGTATTAACAGTCTTCGAGACTTTCGCATCAAATAATATGCGAAAAAGGACACTCCGCAGCCTTGCCGAAGTCTACCAAGTAGCAACAATAAACCCATGGAGTGACACGGCTATTACCTTTAATGCCAGTGATGAACCTAAATTCCGAACAGCCCGAGCACCAGCCGCATTGGTCCTCAGTCCAATAGTGGAAGACTTTCGTCTTACCAAGGTACTCATGGATGGCGGTAGCGGATTGAACCTCATTTATGAGGAAACCCTTCAAAAAATGGAAATAGACTGGAACCGCATTGAGCGAAGCAGCACAACCTTTAGAGGAATAATCCCTAGTCGGGAAGCGCGCTGTATAGGAAAAATCATACTAGATGTGGTGTTCGGCACGCCGGATAATTACAGGTCCGAAGAGGCCTTTATCATGCTCTGCTAGGACGGGAAGCGTTTACAATCTTCCAAGCAATACCCCATTACGGGTACATGAAGTTCAAGATGCCCGGGCCTAACGGGATCATCACTCTCGCTAGTGATCCGGACATAGCACTCCGCGTCGAAAACAAGACAGCCGCACTGGCCCTCGAGGCACTATCTGAAGCCCTAGCGGCTGAGGAGCTGACTGCGCTGCGCTCCACGGTGAATAGGGACGATGTGGTACTCGACAAAAGATCCAAGTCCACCTCCTTTAAACCGGCGGACGAAATAGTCAAATTCCAGGTCCATCCAACGGACCCCAATAAAATAGCTTCCATTGGGGCACAGTTAAACCCTGATGTAGACGCCGCACTGCGAGAGTTCCTACGAGAGAACTGGTACATTTTCACCAGGCACCCTTCAGACATGCCAGGAATCCCACGCAGGCTGGCCGAGCACAGCTTAAATATCCTAAAAGGATTCAAACCTGTCAAACAAGCTCTTCGGCGTTTTTCCGAACCTAAGAGACAGGCCATGGGAGAGGAGCTAGCAAAGCTGTTGGAGGCCGGATTCATCAAAGATATAAAACATCCGGACTGGCTAGCAAACCTGGTGATGGTACCAAAGAAGGACAAATCCTGACGCCTGTGCGTTGATTTTAAAGACCTTAACAAGGCTTGCCCAAAGGATCCCTTCCCCCTCCCCCGCATCGATCAAATTATCGACGCTACCGCAGGACACGATTCGTTGCGTTTCCTCGACGCATATTCCGGCTACCATCAAATCAAGATGGCAGAATCAGACCAAGCCGCAACGGCATTTATCACACCATACGGCCCATTCTGCTTCAACACAATGCCCTTCGGGCTCAAAAACGCCGGCGCAACATATCAGCGCATGATTCAGACATGTCTGGCAAACCAGATCGGCAAAACAGTGGAGGCATATGTAGATGATGTGGTCATCAAAACAAAACATGTCGAATCTCTAGTAGACGACTTGAGGCTCACATTTGATAGCCTCCGGACATACGACATCAAGCTCAACCCGGAAAAATGCGTTTTCGGCGTTCCAGCCGGAAAGCTCTTGGGCTTCATTGTATCCGGTAGAGGAATTGAAGCAAATCCAGCCAAGATCCGAGCTCTGTCACAATTGGATATCCCAAAGGACCTCAAACAAATACAAAAGTTAACCGGATGCGTGGCGGCTCTAAGCCGCTTTATCTCCCGCTTGGGAGAAAAGGCCCTACCCCTTTACCGCCTCCTTCGGCGCACCGAACACTTCGAATGGACGGAGGCAGCCATGGCCGGACTCGACAAAATAAAGGCCATATTGGCAACAAACCCAGTCCTGGCCGCGCCAAACATTGGCGAACCAATGCTATTGTACATTGCAGCAACACATCAGGTTGTAAGCACAGTGCTCGTCGTCGAACGAGAAACGGACGGACACAAATTCCCCCTTTAAAGGCCGATCTATTATGTGTCCACTGTCCTCACTCCATGCAAGTCACGGTACCCGCATTATCAAAAGATTGCGTACGCGGTATTCATGGCATCCCGGAAGCTACGACACTACTTTCAAGAGTGTTCAATAACAGTAGCCTCGGAAGTACCACTTAACGATATTATAAACAACCGTGATGCAACGGGCCGGATTGCAAAATGGGCCATTGAGCTCCTCCCGTTCGACATAACGTATAAGCCACGACGAGCCATCAAGTTGCAAGTTTTGGCCGACTTCGTCGCAAAATGGACGGAGGCCGAACTCCCTAAAGAGTACGGCACATATTCAAATTGGATCATGCATTTCGACGGCTCCAAGATGTTGGCCAGACTAGGGGCTGGCGTTGTTTTGACGTCCCCCATAGGAGACACAGTTCAATACATACTCCAGATTATGTACACAGACTCCAACAATGCAGCCGAATATGAGGCCCTTTTACATGGTCTTCGGATGGCAGTATCCATGGGCATTCAACGCCTAGAGGTGCACAGGGACTCGAACCTCGCAATATCCCAAATAAATGGAGACTTCGACGCCAAGGATCCAAAAATGGCAGCTTACCGCAACGCCGTCCTAAAAATGTCAGCTCGGTTTGAAGGGCTTGAATTTCACCATATAGCCCGGGAAAATAATCAGGCGGCAGATGTCCTGGCACGCATCGGCGCTAAACGCGATGTAGTCCCCCCCAACATCTTCTTGGAAAGGCTGTTCAAGCCATCCGTAGTATGGGAAGGGGATCCGAACAATAACAGCCCGGACCCAACCTCACTGCCCGACACCGAATATTCTGACACAATCGGAGGCTCTGCCAATGAAATAACACCTTCAGCCCACGTAATAATGGCCGTCATCGCCCCATGGACAGAACCATTCCTCGCCTACCTTACTAGGCAGGAACTCCCCGAGGACCAAAATGAGGCACACTGCATAGTGCGGCGATCCAAAGCCTACAAAGTCCACGAGGGAGAGCTTTATAAGAAAAGCACTACCAGAGTCCTTCAAAGGTGCATCTCCGAAGAGGAGGGGCGGAACCTCCTGGCTGAAATTCACGCCGAACTCGGCGGTCATCACGCTGCAGCTCGGTCCCTTGTAAGCAAGGCCTTCCGTACAGGCTTTTATTGGCCGACGGCCCGGGCAGACGCCCAGGACTTAGTCCAACGATGCGTCGGTTGCCAGCTCTTTGCAAACCAAAGCCATATGCCACCCACCGCCCTCCAAACCATCCCCATCACTTGGCCCTTCGCGGTCTGGGGGCTTGACATGGTTGGACCACTTAAAGGCGGAACCCACAAGCAAAAATACTTACTGGTCATGGTGGATAAGTTCACCAAATGGATAGAAGCCAAGCCTGTTAAGACGGCTGAATCCGGACCAGTGATAGACTTTATATCCGGGGTTGTACACCGTTACGGCGTCCCCCACAGCATCATCACTGATAACGACACGAACTTTACAGCCGACGAGGTAAAACTCTGGTGCAAAAACATGGGCATCAAGCTCGATTATGCTTCCGTCTATCACCCACAAACTAACGGCCAGGTCGAACGTGCAAATGGTCTTATCATGAGCGGCATCAAACCCAGATTAGTGCGGTCCCTTAAGGAATCTAACACACACTGGGTAGAGGAGGTCGACTCCGTACTCTGGGGGCTGCGGACCACGCCGAAAATCGCACCACCGGATACACACCATTCTTTATGGTGTACGACGCAGAGGCAGTTTTGCCTTGCGACATAATTCATGACTCACCTCGAGTGCGCGTGTACGAAGAAAGAGAAGCCGAGCTCGATCGGCAGGACAGTTTGGACGCATTGGAGGAGGAGCGTGACGTGGCAAAAGCCCGTTCTGCATTCTATCAACAGCAGGCTCGAAGATACCAAAGCAAAGAAGTACGGGCCAAAAATTACAATGTTGGCGAATTAGTTCTACGCCTGCTGGACAAGAAAAAGGACAAACTCAAGACCAAGTGGGAAGGTCCCTTCATAATTGACCAAGTCCTGACTGGTGGAGCGTACCACCTGCGAGATGCATCGGATAACCGACTCGAGCCGAACCCATGGAACGCAGCCCGTCTCCGAAGATTCTATGCCTAGCACTGGACTCTGTGTTCGTCTCCTTCCTCTGTCCATTTTTTATATACTGTCTGTCTTACATTTCTCTCCTTCTCCCCTTCCTTTCTCCTATAGCCTTTAAAGGCTCATCAAATGACGTGCTATTCGCACTCATTAAACCTGGGGGCTTCTTTTTACAGAAGCTTATTTATACGGGCTTCATGCCCAACACATGTGTTATACTTCCGCATGTACCTTTTATTTCACCATTATATGCATCGATATGACTTAAGTTTTGGCCAAGCTGGGTTGCCTGGCTCCTGTGCTTACCCCTACGTTCTCGATTATTCGGCTAGGCGGTAAAGGGAGCACCTCTGCGATTGTTACTGCCGGATCAGCCGGATGTGTACCTCAGACTGGGTGAAGCCTAAAGCTAGCGTTCTTAAGGGAATATTCGGTCGGTGACCTAAAAGATGATCTTTTCACTTATTTATTTATGCGCCCCCAGATGCTTTTTCCATCGTCTTTTTTGCAGAATGGACATGCACTTTAGGGCATGCCTCCCACGGAAAGGAACCCCTAACGGAACTATTCTCCCTGGAAGATGTTTCTTACTAACCATGTAATATAACATAACTAGTCGGGCACTTGTCTGTTCACGCACTAATGACCCCTACGCCTGGTCTCCATGCATTCCCCGGTTCTTATATAACCGCATGGGAATTCGGACACACTCCGGACCGTCAGGTCCCGAGGCTGAAGCGAAAAGGTCGGCCATGACAAACGATCTACAATCCGGCTAGAAGGCATTATAAATGTCAATTAAATTACATAGTCATTCTGACTGATTGTATTCCTCTTCAATACCATCTAAAAGGCTGTCTAATTTACAGTCCTGTTGGGAATACTTTGCGGCCAATTCTACTTGGCCGTATACTAAGCTTACAGGGATCTCCTTCCCATTGGGCCCCGCAGGACCGACCTCGTCCATGTGGTTGGGGTCAGCCTTTGTGTACCGCGTCTTCACCATGGCCCAGGCCTCCCTAGCGCCTTGACGGCAGGCCGATATCTTCCACAATCGGAAGCGCCGCCATGCTCCCTTCAGCTTCTCCGCAAGCTCTCCAAGACCTTCGGGCATGGAGATGGATGGCCACAAGGCCTGAGCAACGCCTTGCATCGCCTTCCGAACTCGCTCGAGCAGTTGCGAGAGCTCGGGAAGAAGGTCACCCGTAGAACCGGGCATCTCCTCTGCAGGACGACCTGTTAACACACCTACAGACATTACTCTGTTAGTCGACTTCCCCGCCGAACTTTTTTTCAAAGGTTCGTTCAAGCACTTACTAAATATGCCGCGCCGAAGCCGCTGATTCTCCTTAACGGAGTCTGATAGCTGGGCACGAACATCTTTCAGGTCGACGCCCAGCTTGGTGTGGCATCTTGGAGATCATTCTTCTCCTGCCTCACCTTTGTCAGCACCTTCTCACCAGCCTTCAGCTGGCGTAGGAGTTGTTGCCTGTCCGGATTCAATCCGGCGCCATCTGCAATTTCATTTGTCAGATTCGCACCCATGCCGTGCTTCGCAAAATACTTATCTTTCGAAGTGTATATTACCAGAGGGGGTCTCCTTGGGCTCCCCTGCCGCGGCTAGTGCGGCCTCCAGTTGGGCTTTGCACTCTTCCAGCTCCTGGGATAGTAGGGAATTCTTTTCTGTAAGAACCTGCATAACAAATGATCCTTAAATCAGTTATTCTAACTGTTTCAAGTCTCAGGGGCTACTGGTATATATATAATTACCAAAAATTTCTTACCCGTATGTCTTTTACATATTGCTCCGTGGCTCTGGCTAGACCATTTTGAGCGGCACGGAGGTACGCATCTCCCGAATTGAAGGCATCTAATGCCTCTTGGGAGAAACAGACGTCGCGAAGAATTTTCTGGCGACGCCTATGGTTCATGGCACTCTCCACCTCAGAGTTGGTGGCAGACAACCTGTCCACATCCTCCATCGGAGGAGCGTCCGGTGCGCGCCTTGTGTTTGCCTCTGCCTCCGGACCAGGCTTTGGAGCCTGGCTGGTGGAGGCGCGATTGGCAGCCTCTCCGGATATAGTCCGGCGAGGTCTCTTTGTCCTGAAGAGAGCACGAGTGTTAATATGCCTTGAAGGTATAACACCTGGGATAAGGGGGTGCGCCATACCTTTGCGCTGACGCCTCGGTCCGGGCTGCACCTCTTTTCTGCCCACGGGGCCCTACGGCCCCTCGTTGGCTTGTCGCCGCAGGTTCGGCCTCCCGTCTCAAAAACCTCCCCTGCAAAGCTCGGTTGTAATCAGGAAACTGAAAACACGAGAGGGCGGACCCCTATTCGGAGTACTGGGACTTCGATCTCAGTTACCTGGGAGGCCGGGATTAGCCCTGGGTAATCGGCCGTAATGGCCACCAAGGCGTTGTCCTTGCTCAATTGATGGAACACTCCATCAATCAACTCCATAGATAAGTCCGGATCCTCTTGAGAGGCCGGGTCGAGGGACCGTCTGTTGGGGAACGTTGCAGAAAACAAAAATTTTCCTACGGTTTCACCAAGATCCATCTAGGAGTTCATCTAGAAACGAGTGATCGGATGCATCTACGTACCTTGTAGATCGCGAGCGGAAGCGTTCAAAGAACGGGGATGATGTAGTCGAACACGATGTGATCCAAATCACCGAAGATCTTAGCACCGAACGGACGATGCCTCCGCGTTCAACACACGTACGGAACGGATGACGTCTCCTCCTTTCTTGATCCAGCAAGGGGGGAAGAGAGGTTGATGAAGATCCAGCAGCACGACGGCGTGGTGGTGGATGCAGGGCGTCACAGTAGCAGGGCTTCGCCTATACTACGAGAGAGAGACGTAACGGGGAGAGAGGAAGCACCAAAGGCTGAGGTATGAAGTCCTCCCTCTCCTCAACTATATATAGGAGGGCCAAGGGGGGGTGGTGCGCAGCCTAGGAGATCTGATCTCCTAGGTGCGGCGGCCAGGGGAGGGTTTCCCTCCCCCCCAAGGCACCTCGGGGTGCCTTCCACCACTAGGACTCCTCCTTGGTGGAAACCCTAGGCGCATGGGCCTAGTAGGGCTGGTGCCCTTGGCCCATGTAGGCCAAGGCGCACCCCCTATAGCCCATGTGGCCCCCCGGGACAGGTGGCCCCACCCGGTGGGCCCCCGGGACCCCTCCGGTGGTCCCGGTACAATACCGATAACCCCGAAACTTGTCCCGATAGCCGAAACAGCACTTCCTATATATAATTCTTTACCTCCGGACCATTCCGGAACTCCTCGTGACGTCCGGGATCTCATCCGGGACTCCGAACAATATTCGGGTTACTGCATATACATATCTTCACAACCCTAGCGTCACCGAACCTTAAGTGTGTAGACCCTACGGGTTCGGGAGACAAGCAGACATGACCGAGACGACTCTCCAGTCAATAACCAACAGCGGGATCTGGATACCCATGATGGCTCCCACATGCTCCACGATGATCTCATCGGATGAACCACGATGTCGAGGATTAATCAACCCCGTATACAATTCCCTTTGTCAATCGGTATGTTACTTGCCCGAGACTCGATCGTCGGTATCCCAATACCTTGTTCAATCTCGTTACCGGCAAGTCACTTTACTCGTACCGTAATGCATGATCCCGTGATCAACCACTTGGTCACCTTGAGCTCATAATGATGATGCATTACCGAGTGGGCCCAGTGATACCTCTCCGTTATATGGAGTGACAAATCCCAGTCTCGATCCGTGTCAACCCAACAGACACTTTCGGAGATACCTGTAATGCACCTTTATAGTCACCCAGTTACGTTGTGACGTTTGATACACCCAAAGCACTCCTACGGTATTCGGGAGTTACACGATCTCATGGTCAAAGGAAAAGATACTTGACATTGGAAAAGCTCTAGCAAACGAACTACACGATCTTTGTGCTATGCTTAGGATTGGGTCTTGTCCATCACATCATTCTCCTAATGATGTGATCCCGTTATCAATGACATCCAATATCCATAGCCAGGAAATCATGACTATCTGTTGATCAACGAGCTAGTCAACTAGAGGCTCACTAGGGACATATTATGGTCTATGTATTCACACGTGTATTACGATTTCCGAATAATACAGTTATAGCATGAATAAAGAAAATTATCATGAACAAAGAAATATAATAATAATGCTTTTATTATTGCCTCTAGGGCATATTTCCAACAGTCTCCCACTTGCACTAGAGTCAATAATCTAGTTACATTGTGATGAATCGAACACCCATGGAATTCTGGTGTTGATCATGTTTTGCCCTAGGGAGAGGTTTAGTCAACGGATCTGCTATATTCAGGTCCGTATGTACTTTACAAATCTCTATGTCTCCATCTTGAACATTTTCACGAATGGAGTTGAAGCGACGCTTGATGTGCCTTGTCTTCTTGTGAAACCTGGTCTCCTTGGCAAGTGCAATAGCTCCAGTGTTGTCACAAAAGAGTTTGATTGGCCCCGACGCATTGGGTATGACTCCTAGGTCGGTGATGAACTCCTTCACCCATATTGCTTCATGTGCTGCCTCCGAGGCTGCCATGTACTCCGCTTCACATGTAGATCCCGCCACAACGCTCTGTTTGCAGCTGCACCAGCTCACTGCTCCACCATTCAACATATACACGTATCCGGTTTGTGACTTAGAGTCATCCAGATCTGTGTCGAAGCTAGCGTCGACGTAACCCTTTACGACCAGCTCTTTGTCACCTCCATAAACGAGAAACATGTCCTTTGTCCTTTTCAGGTACTTCAGGATATTCTTGACCGCTGTCCAGTGTTCCTTGCCGGGATTACTTTGGTACCTTCCTACCAAACTTACGGCAAGGTTTACATCAGGTCTGGTACACAGCATGGCATACATAATAGAACCTATGGCTGAGGCATAGGGGATGATACTCATCTCTTCTATCTCTTCTGCCGTGGTCGAGCATTGAGCTGAGCTCAATCTCACACCTTGCAAAACAGGCAAGAACCCTTTCTTGGACTGATCCATTTTGAACTTCTTCAAAATCTTATCAAGGTATGTGCTTTGTGAAAGACTTATGAGGCGTCTTGATCTATCCCTATAGATCTTGATGCCTAATATATAAGCAGCTTCTCCAAGGTCCTTCATTGAAAAACTTTTATTCAAGTAGGCCTTGATGCTGTCCAAGAGTTCTATATCATTTCCCATCAAAAGTATGTCATCTACATATAATATGAGAAATGCTACAGAGCTCCCACTCACTTTCTTGTAAACGCAGGCTTCTCCATAAGTCTGCGTAAACCCAAACGCTTTGATCATCTCATCAAAGCGAATGTTCCAACTCCGAGATGCTTGCACCAGCCCATAAATCGAGCGTTGGAGCTTGCACACCTTGTCAGCATTCTTAGGATCGACAAAACCTTCCGGCTGCATCATATACAACTCTTCCTTAAGGAAACCATTAAGGAATGCCGTTTTGACGTCCATTTGCCATATCTCATAATCGTAGAATGCGGCAATTGCTAACATGATTCGGACGGACTTTAGCTTCGCTACCGGTGAGAAAGTCTCATCGTAGTCAATTCCTTGAACTTGTCGATAACCCTTAGCGACAAGCCGAGCTTTATAGATGGTCACATTACCATCCGTGTCTGTCTTCTTCTTGAAGATCCATTTATTCTCTATGGCTCGCCGTTTAACGGGCAAGTCAGTCAAAGTCCATACTTTGTTTTCATACATGGATCCTATCTCGGATTTCATGGCTTCTAGCCATTTGTCGGAATCCGGGCCTGCCATCGCTTCTTCATAGTTTGAAGGTTCACTGTTGTCTAACAACATGATTTCCAAGACAGGGTTGCCGTACCACTCTGGTGCGGAACGTGTCCTTGTGGACCTTCGAATTTCAGTAGGAGCTTGATCAGAAGTATCTTGATCATCATCAATAACTTCCTCTCTAGTCGGTGCAGGCGCCTCAAGAACATTTTCTTGAGTTGCGCCGTTTTCCGGTTCAAGAGGCAATACTTCATCAAGTTCTACTTTCCTCCCACTTACTTCTTTCGAGAGAAACTCTTTCTCCAGAAAGGATCCATTCCTGGCAACAAAGATCTTGCCTTCGGATCTGAGGTAGAAGGTATACCCATAAGTTTCTTTAGGGTATCCTATGAAGACGCATTTTTCCGACTTGGGTTCGAGCTTTTCAGGTTGAAGTTTCTTGACATAAGCATCGCATCCCCAAACTTTTAGAAACGACAGCTTAGGTTTCTTCCCAAACCATAATTCATACGGTGTCGTCTCAACGGATTTCGACGGAGCCCTATTTAAAGTGAATGCGGCAGTCTCTAAAGCATAGCCCCAAAAAGATAGCGGTAAATCGGTAAGAGACATCATAGATCGCACCATATCTAATAGAGTGCGATTACGACGTTCGGACACACCATTACGCTGAGGTGTTCCAGGCGGCGTGAGTTGTGAAACTATTCCACATTTTCTTAGGTGTGTGCCAAATTCGTGACTCAAGTATTCTCCTCCATGATCTGATCGTAGAAACTTGATTTTCCTGTCACGTTGATTCTCAACTTCACTCTGAAATTCTTTGAACTTTTCAAAGGTTTCAGACTTGTGTTTCATTAAGTAGACATACCCATATCTACTTAAGTCATCAGTGAGGGTGAGAACATAATGATAGCCACCGCGAGCCTCAACACTCATTGGACCGCACACATCAGTATGTATGATTTCCAATAAGTTGGTTGCTCGCTCCATTGTTCCTGAGAACGGAGTCTTGGTCATTTTACCCATGAGGCATGGTTCGCACGTGTCAAATGATTCATAATCAAGAGACTCCAAAAGTCCATCTGCATGGAGCTTCTTCATGCGTTTGACACCTATGTGACCAAGGCGGCAGTGCCACAAGTATGTGGGACTATCATTATCAACCTTACATCTTTTGGTATCCACACTATGAATATGTGTAATATTACGTTCGAGATTCATTAAGAATAAACCATTTACCATCAGAGCATGACCATAAAACATATCTCTCATATAAATAGAACAACCATTATTCTCAGATTTAAATGAGTAGCCATCTCGTATTAAACGAGATCCTGATACAATGTTCATGCTCAAACTTGGCACGAAATAACAATTATTGAGGTTTATAACTAATCCCGTAGGTAAATGTAGAGGTAGCGTGCCGACGGCGATCACATCGACCTTGGAACCATTCCCGACGCGCATCGTCACCTCGTCCCTCCCCAGTCTCTGTTTATTCTGCAGCTCCTGCTGTGAGTTACAAATATGAGCAACGACACCGGTATCAAATACCCAGGAGTTACTTCGAGTACTGGTAAGGTACACATCAATTACATGTATATCACATATACCTTTTGTTTTGCCGGCCTTCTTGTCCGCTAAATATTTGGGGCAATTCCGCTTCCAGTGACCCTTCCCTTTGCAATAAAAGCACTCCGTCTCAGGCTTGGGTCCATACTTTGACTTCTTTTTCCCAGCAGCTTGCTTGCCGGGCGCGACAACTTCCTTGCCGTCCTTCTCAAAGTTCTTTTTACCCTTGCCCTTCTTGAACTTGGTGGTTTTATTGACCATCAACACTTGATGTTCCTTCTTGACTTCTACCTCTGCTGATTTTAGCATTGCAAATACTTCAGGAATGGTCTTTTCCATCCCCTGCATATTGAAGTTCATCACAAAGCTCTTGTAGCTTGGTGGAAGCGACTGGAGGATTCTGTCAATGACCGCATCATCCGGGAGATTAACTCCCAGCTGATTCAAGCGGTTATGTAACCCAGACATAGTGAGTATGTGCTCACTGACAGAACTATTTTCCTCCATCTTACAGCTGAAGAATTTGTCGGAGACTTCATATCTCTCGACCCGGGCATGAGCTTGGAAAACCATTTTCAGCTCTTCGAACATCTCATATGCTCCATGTCTCTCAAAACGCTTTTGGAGCCCCGGCTCTAGGCTGTAAAGCATGCCGCACTGAACGAGGGAGTAGTCATCAGTACGTGTCTGCCAAGCGTTCATAGCGTCTTGGTTCTGTGGGACGGGTGGATCACCTAGCGGTGCTTGTAGGACATAATCTTTCTTGGCAGCTATGAGGATGATCCTCAGGTTCCGGACCCAGTCCGTAATAGTTGCTGCCATCGTCTTTCAGCTTGGTTTTCTCTAGGAACGCGTTGAAATTGAATACAACGTTGGCCATTTGATCTACAAGACATATTGTAAAGATTTTAGACTAAGTTCATGATAATTAAGTTCATCTAATCAAATTATTAATGAACTCCCACTTAGATAGACATCCCTCTTCTAGTCATCTAAGTATAACATGATCCGAGTTGGCTAGGCCGTGTCCGATCATCACGTGACACGGACTAGTCAACGTCGGTGAACATCTTCATGTTGATCGTATCTTCTATACGACTCATGCTCGACCTTTCGGTCTTCTGTGTTCCGAGGCCATGTCTATGCACATGCTAGGCTCGTCAAGTCAACCTAAGTGTATTGCGTGTGTAAATCTGTCTTACACCCGTTGTATGTGAACGTAAGGATCTATCACACCCGATCATCACGTGGTGCTTCGAAACGACGAACTGTAGCAACGGTGCACAGTTAGGGGGAACACTTTCTTGAAATTATTATGAGGGATCATCTTATTTACTACCGTCGTTCTAAGCAAACAAGATGCAAAACATGATAAACATCACATGCAATCAAATAATAATAGTGACATGATATGGCCAATATCACATAGCTCCTTTGATCTCCATCTTGGGGCTCCATGATCATCCTGTCACCGTCATACTCATCGACATGTAAGTTGTGATTCCTATTACAATAGCATGAACATCTCATACATCACATATAGATCATTCATCATTCATCACAACTTTGGCCATATCACATCACATAGCATACCCTGCAAAAACAAGTTAGACGTCCTCTAATTGTTGTTGCAAGTTTTACGTGGCTGAATTAGGGTTCTTGCCAATTGCTATTTACCCTTCATAAGGACCCTTTTCATCGAATCCGATCCGACTAAAGTAGGAGAGACAGACACCCGCTAGCCACCTTATGCAACTAGTGCATGTCAGTCGGTGGAACCTGTCTCACGTAAGAGTACGTGTAAGGTCGGTCCGGGCCGCTTCATCCCACGATGCCGCCGAATCAAGATAAGACTAGTAACGGCAAGCATATTGAACAAAATCAACGCCCACAACTACTTTGTGTTCTACTCGTGCAAGAGAACTACGCATAGACCTAGCTCCATGATGCCACTGTTGGGGAACGTTGCAGAAAACAAAAATTTCCTACGGTTTCACCAAGATCCATCTAGGAGTTCATCTAGCAACGAGTGATTAGATGCATCTACGTACCTTGTAGATCGCGAGCGGAAGCGTTCAAAGAACGGGGATGATGTAGTCGAACACGACGTGATCCAAATCACCGAAGATCTTAGCACCGAACGGACGATGCCTCCGCGTTCAACACACGTACGGAACGGATGACGTCTCCTCCTTTCTTGATCCAGCAAGGGGGGAAGAGAGGTTGATGAAGATCCAGCAGCACGACGGCGTGGTGGTGGATGCAGGGCGTCACAGTAGCAGGGCTTCGCCTATACTACGAGAGAGAGACGTAACGGGGAGAGAGGAAGCACCAAAGGCTGAGGTATGAAGTCCTCCCTCTCCTCAACTATATATAGGAGGGCCAAGGGGGGGTGGTGCGCAGCCTAGGAGATCTGATCTCCTAGGTGCGGCGGCCAGGGGGTTTCCCTCCCCCCCAAGGCACCTCGGGGTGCCTTCCACCACTTGGACTCCTCCTTGGTGGAAACCCTAGGCGCATGGGCCTAGTAGGGCCTGGTGCCCTTGGCCCATGAGGCCAAGGCGCACCCCCTACAGCCCATGTGGCCCCCCGGGACAGGTGGCCCCACCCGGTGGGCCCCCGGGACCCCTCCGGTGGTCCCGGTACAATACCGATAACCCCGAAACTTGTCCCGATGGCCGAAACAGCACTTCCTATATATAATTCTTTACCTCCGGACCATTCCGGAACTCCTCGTGACGTCCGGGATCTCATCCGGGACTCCGAACAATATTCGGGTTACTGCATATACTATCTTCACAACCCTAGCGTCACCGAACCTTAAGTGTGTAGACCCTACGGGTTCGGGAGACAAGCAGACATGACCGAGACGACTCTCCGGTCAATAACCAACAGCGGGATCTGGATACCCATGTTGGCTCCCACATGCTCCACGATGATCTCATCGGATGAACCACGATGTCGAGGATTAATCAACCCCGTATACAATTCCCTTTGTCAATCGGTATGTTACTTGCCCGAGACTCGATCGTCGGTATCCCAATACCTTGTTCAATCTCGTTACCGGCAAGTCACTTTACTCGTACCGTAATGCATGATCCCGTGATCAACCACTTGGTCACCTTGAGCTCATAATGATGATGCATTACCGAGTGGGCCCAGTGATACCTCTCCGTTATATGGAGTGACAAATCCCAGTCTCGATCCGTGTCAACCCAACAGACACTTTCGGAGATACCTGTAATGCACCTTTATAGTCACCCAGTTACGTTGTGACGTTTGATACACCCAAAGCACTCCTACGGTATTCGGGAGTTACACGATCTCATGGTCAAAGGAAAAGATACTTGACATTGGAAAAGCTCTAGCAAACGAACTACACGATCTTTGTGCTATGCTTAGGTTTGGGTCTTGTCCATCACATCATTCTCCTAATGATGTGATCCCGTTATCAATGACATCCAATATCCATAGCCAGGAAATCATGACTATCTGTTGATCAACGAGCTAGTCAACTAGAGGCTCACTAGGGACATATTATGGTCTATGTATTCACACGTGTATTACGATTTCCGAATAATACAGTTATAGCATGAATAAAGACAATTATCATGAACAAAGAAATATAATAATAATGCTTTTATTATTGCCTCTAGGGCATATTTCCAACACCGTCCTGGGTCCTCGGGTTGTGGAGGAGGGCTGTTTATTTCTTTAACAGCCTGGCGCAGTTCCTGCGTTGAAGTCGTTAGACTGAATATTTAACAATGGGAATATAAAACGGATGGGCAAGTAAATGTGACCACTTACCCAGCTTGGGGGATTGTACATAGAAAATCCACCCTGTGGGTTGACGCGGAGAAATTCCTCCTCTTCTCCCTTGTACAAAGCGGACAAGGTCTTTGTTAGAGCCATAGCCGAATCCGGTCCCTTACGGCCGTAGCGGGTGGCGTCGTCCTCCCCGTTGAAGTCCCACGTGGGGTGGCCTTTATACTGTAGCGGCTGCACCCCTCGCATGATGCATGCGGCCATGACTCGGATCATGGTCAGTCCAGAATGAGCTAACAATCTTATCCGGCCCATCAGGTAAAGGACATCCTTGTCACTTTCCCTCTGAGGGCTCCGTGGACACCAACTTAGGCGCTTCTTTAGTGGAGCACTGTCAAACTCAGGGAGGCCGATCCGGACAGGATCCGGCAGCGGGACGTCCTCTATGTAAACCATTCCGGAGGCCAGTCCTCGGATGCCTTCTTTGGGGTTCCGGATAGATATCCGGTCCCGGCGATGCGCCACACTTCGGCTCCGCCCACTTGATATATTGACCCCTTCGGAGAATGGGGCACAAGGCAGAATAGCTCTTTCCACAGCCCGAAATGAGCCTCAACACCCAAAAACAGCTCGCAGGGGGCTACGAAGCCCGCGATATGCAATACGGAGGCAGGCGTAAGATTGTGTAGCTGGAGGCCATAGAACTCCAGGAGCCCCCGGAGAAAGGGATGGATTGGAAATCCGAGCCCTCTTATTAAATAAGGGACAAGGCATACCCGCTCTCCTTTGGAGGGATTAGGGGCACTCTCCGCTTGTTCTCCGCCATTATAGATGGCAAGACCGGCTCGAACCGGGACCATATAGGCCGGGGGGAGAAATCCCTTGGTCTAGAGCGTCACTAGCTCGCTATGCGGGATGGAGCATCTCTCCTAATATCCAGGCTGAGGACTGGAAGGGCGAAAGGAGGAGTTGCGATGGCGGGCCATGGTGAAATGGACCTTTGCCGGATGCGCTCTGATGAACACTCGCGAAGGGGAGAAGGTGTGGTTTGGATCTAAATCCTCGTCCCCTTAAATGGGCGGCTCATTTACGCGGCTAGGGGTGTGGATGTAAAAACACTCAGACTTTTCATATTCGTTTGACACGTGGGAGACGGCCATTATTGGGCGTAGAAGCCAAGGAGCGCAACATTTACAAGAAACCGGACTTTATTCAACAGGTATACGGAATTTGGAGGAGAACCCGCCTTACAATGCCGAAGATAATCTACGCGCTGGACTCATCGTCATTGAAGCCTGGTTCGGGGGCTACTGAGGGAGTCCTGGATTAGGGGGTGTCTGGATGGCCGGACTATACCTTCAGCCGGACTCCTGGACTATGAAGATACAAGATTGAAGACTTCGTCCCGTGTCCGGAAGGGACTTTCCTTGGCGTGGAAGGCAAGCTTGGCGATACGGATATGTAGATCTCCTACCATTGTAACCGACTTTGTAACCCTAACCCTCTCCGGTGTCTATATAAACCGGAGGGTTTTAGTCCGTAGGACAACATACAGAACAACAATCATACCATAGGCTAGCTTCTAGGGTTTAGCCTCTCCGATCTCGTGGTAGATCTACTCTTGTACTACCCATATCATCAATATTAATCAAGCATGACGTAGGGTTTTACCTCCATCAAGAGGGCCCGAACCTGGGTAAAACTTCGTGTCCCTTGCCTCCTGTTACCATCCGGCCTAGACGCACAGTTCGGGACCCCCTACCCGAGATCTGCCGGTTTTGACACCGACACCTGTCTTGGAAATCATGTTGTTAGACAACGGTGAACCTTCGAACTATGAAGAAGCGATGGCGGGCCCGGATTCCGACAAATGGCTGGAAGCCATGAAATCCGAGATAGGATCCATGTATGAAAACGAAGTATGGACTTTGACTGACTTGTCCGTTGATCGGTGAGCCATAGAAAATAAATGGATCTTTAAGAAGAAGACAGACGCGGATGGTAACGTAACCATCCATAAAGCTCGGCTTGTCGCTAAGGGTTATCGACAAGTTCAAGGGGTTGACTACGATGAGACTTTCTCACCCGTAGCGAAGCTGAACTCCATCTGAATCATGTTAGCAATTGCCGCATTCCATGACTATGAGATATGGCAAATGGACGTCAAAACAACATTCCTTAATGGTTTCCTTAAGGAAGAATTGTATATGATGCAGCTGGAAGGTTTTGTCGATCCTAAGAATGCTGACAAGGTGTGCAAGCTCCAACGCTCGATTTATGGGTTGGTGAAAGCATCTTGGAGTTGGAACATTCATTTTGATGAGATGATCAAAGTGTTTGGGTTTACGCAGACTTATGGAGAAGCCTGCATTTACAAGAAAGTGAGTGGGAGCTCGGTAGCATTTCTCATATTGTATGTGGATGACATACTGTTGATGGGAAATGATATAGAATTC